>NC_139958.1:24245720-24287238 GCF_963454915.1 Gymnoscopelus microlampas
GCTACAAGTGTGATTTGAGACCTGTTTCATCATTAAATGTGAGAGAATGTTCGTGGACAGGTAGCTATACAACTCAAGCTTCCAAAAGCCAACATCACTTTAAATGAAAAGTACAGCAGAGGAGGGTCCGGGATACAGGATCGTTTTGTACCACAAGAATGGTATGGAAGTCCTAAGGCAAGTGCATTTTCAGTGACATCATTTGATTAAAATGTACACAGGGTAAATGCAGAAGTCAGTAACCCATAACATAAGAATTTATACCTTATTCATCCAGAGAGCTATACACGACACAGCAACATCTCACCACTCATGCTCAGCAGTTCTTATGACAATCCTATCGTTTGTGCTTTCCGACCAGTGTGCCATGTGATTCAACATTGTGCTTTAGAGTAACATGGACTAATGATCGTGCAATTAAAACATTTTGTATTCATTTTTGGTAAAGTGTATAGTCCTCCTCTATCTTCCGTCCACAGAGGTTTCAGGCTGGTGTGGTCCTAATTTCTGTCCAAGTGAGCTCCATCACTGACCACACAGATTGGGCCAACAGTCCCAGCTGGGACCTGTTCAACTGCAGCCACTCTGATGGTCGCCTATAGGTACATGAGAGAGAGAGAGAAGATATGTAGTATAGGTACAATACTGATCCTGCGTTGCTTACCATGCATACTTATATTCTATATTCTTACAACACTGACAAAAAATAAGCACCTGGACAGATTCAGATTCAGCTAATAATTATGTATTAAGCATATTTGCACAGAAGGAATTTCACTTGGTGAGTCGTAATAAACAAACAGCCAAGCAGAAACAAAATATTTCAATATTACAAACAGAAAAATACCTGGGCACTTCAAAAGAGACTACCCCAATAAAATACTGGACCACTCGACTGGGGCTGCACGTTTGACTAATTTACTGGGGTGACTGATGTTTCGACTTGTGTCTGGGTGAGACTTTTCTTTTTATATTCAACTAGTCCCACTGTCTGAGCACTTCTTTGTGACTTTAAAATATATATATATATATATATATATATAGAATAGGTGTTTTTATACTATAATTGTTTTTATCCCACGATTTTGCAACCCTTTTTCATCCAGTGCCAATTGTCTACGTAATCCTGGGCGCTACACTCCCCCTGCCAGCCTAGGGAGCCCAGAGCCAAGCTGAGGCCCAATAGGTGTTTTTATGAGGGATAACAGCAACTATATTGACCAGAATATTCTGTACTATATAACTAAAGGGTCATTCAGACCACTCGCATTGTGAGCTTGTAGATCAGCTATTTTTGTGTGACAAAATATAAATCAGGCTTAAAACAGCTTTGTCTAGTCACAGATCTTTGGTCTGAACTAGCCTCTAAGAATATAAATATAGTATTTCTGAATAAAAAATGTATCACAGCATAATGTCTGTAAAGAATCTGAGAAGAGAATGTAATGGAATTGTTTTAGGTTTTCAGTTAGTACGTCAATGATAGTGCTCACCTTCTGGGCTCCTGCGTCCCACTGATGCTGCCTGACACCCTGTGTGTCCTGGTGGACGGATCCATAGCTGCTCCAAACAGTTTGGCCCAGCGCAGTCTATCCTGTGAGGGACTCTCATCCTGGACCTCAGCCCCTGATGGTGTCACCGTCTCCCTCTCACTAATCCTCTGTTCTTGTCTCTCATCTTTACCTCGCTGAAATGAAGGACGTGTGTCCGTAGAATTCTGGCAACAGTCCTCTCCTTCGACCACCCCGTCCGTGAAGGCAGGCTGTCTCTGCCACCATCCGGGACTACTAGCTGACCATAGATTTATGTTAGGCACTGTAGCTCGATTCTCCTCCACTTGCTGCTGGTGGCACCATGGCTTCTGGGATGACCCTTGGAGATGCTGAACTTGGTGAGGTGACCCAGTTCGGACCGTGCTCTCATTAGCTCCAGCCTTTTTGTCGGCTTGTAGCAGAGGCCAGCTGGTCATTAAAAGGGTGGAGCAAGGTGGAGGGACACCATACTCCTCCGAGCACAGCTGTCTGTTGTATAACAGTCGGGGCTCTAGCAGCAGGTTCAGGTCAAAGGGCAACATTGAAAGCGGCTGCAGCAGAAGTAGCAGCTCCTGGAATAATGGCTGGCTTTGCCCCTGTGACATGGGTAGGAAACCCCAAGAATGGTAGTGTGTTGTGACAACATCTGGGGAGAGGGAAGGAAGTGCATGCTTTATGTGCGAAAATTCAAGAGAGACAATAATTATTATTGTATAGAGAAATATAAATGACTACCCAAATACCTTTTTGGCTCTGAAGGTGACATAACCAGTATCCTAAAGCTCTCAGGCTAAAAGAGAGAGCAGGGAAATGTACAGTCAATAGATGATCAAGTCACAATGCCTCTACACACAGCAAATGCATGAATATCCTTCAGTATTCTATTGTAAGAAATTACTGTTCATATTTACCTAGGCTTATTCAGCTCTTACTCTCCCATTTATATTCTGTATGCTAATGTCTATCTTTTCCTCCGGCTGCAACATAATTATACTGTATATCCTACCTCAGTAACCCAGGGAAGTGTATACTGTTTTTTTGTTTTGTTTTACATAGCTAATGTTATTTAACCTTTTTACACTGCACACACTACACACTTGATACACTTTACACTTTATTAATTATAATACCGGGGGTAATGAAGGTTGACGTGTAAAATAATGTCTATAAAAATGCTAATGATAAAAATGCTATGCTTATCAGACTGCCCATTATAAGCCTTGGGGTCCTGATGGCAAAACCAGGTTTTGAATGTATATGGTATAATATATACAGTTTTGCCATCAGAACATAAGGCTTTGTATTGAGCAGTCTGAGAAGCATAGCATTGCAAAGACAAAGTTATCTTTTAAATCACAACTTCAAATTCATTTTTGTAGACATTATTTTACATGACGCTCTGCAATATTTATTATTACTATATTTTTAGTATTTTGATTAGTACTCACTTAAGCAGGCCCATGATAAAGGCTCTTAGTCGCATAGAGTAGTCTGTGAGCTGGGAACACTGATTGATTTTGGAGACCAGGCTGTTGAGGACTTGCGCACATGAACCTATAGATTGGACAAAGATAAAGACATTTGAAGCAATAACGTATCAGTGTATCAAACCAAACAACCTACTGTGTCATGTATTAGAGAACAATGATCAGTGACTTTATTCGAGAGTATACTTTGCAGCATTCCCTCTTAATCATAGACACAAAATCATCTTATATAAACCTGTCTGAGTAGAGACTTCCACTACGCTCCAAGTGTGGTTGCGACGCTGTCCAACGATGACATCCAGCTTGTGATCCCTGAGTCCGTCCTCTAGAATGTTCTGGACTGTTGGGCATAAGTGTTCTAGGACCAAACCGGCGATGGTGGGACTCCAAGAGCTGTTGCCCAGACGCATCTGTGGGATGATACGTTCACTGTGTTTTTGTTTAACCACTTTCAACCTGGCGTCCCTATTTTGGGCATGTCATTATAGGCAAACTTTTTATCTTTTTTTTTATATAGCGGAGTTTTCTGATATATATGCTTACAGCTTGTTAAGCAGCTATTTTCTGCTATTTTTGAAAAATAAAATAAAATATAATAGGGCTTAACCACATGAACGCCAGCGTCTCGCTGGTCCATGCCACGTCATACCTTGTCCTCAGGGTCTCTGCTGCTGCTAAAATGAGCCATGATCAAATCCACTGCCATGCTCACAGATCTCAACAAGCCTAAAGATAATGGATAGAAAGGAGGTTTGGGTAGTTGTGTGAACTGAAGAACAATTCCAGTTGTAATCAATGTCTCCTAAATCCCATGAGGCTGGCATGCCATATCTTTCTTACTACAGTATATTTACATAGATACATAATACGTGATCACAAGATAGAAATATGTGAGAATGCAATGCTATCATAGTTATACCTGGCGTCCCTGATATGTGGGGCATTAAAACAATATCATAATCTATCTATATAAAATAATATGACCAAACCAAGTATGTGTTTCACTCTGTGGTTGGTGTAACTCAGAAAGCGTCCGACCAAACGTGGCGTGTGTGTCTCATATGATATGACCCCGGGGTGTGCATTGAGGCCGAGCTTTGTGTAACGTTAGTACCGCATATCCATTATAAATCGAATGACATTGATATGTTTTATAAAAATAAATCAAACATTTTCATTACATTTCAAGAAATGAAATGTTAATACTTGGTGTCGCCACACAACAGCAAGTATCAAATATATATGGCATAAGTGATTAATTTTCATCTTCCTTGATGCAAATGTGAATGATCCGTGGCATGGAGATGAAAGAGTTCTCTGCTGCTGCAGTGTATCTATATGAACTGCCATGCCCTACCTCTCCTTCCCCATCTCACACCGACTTCCCTTTGCAAATGTCATGGTAAATTCTTTATGCATATTGAAGCTGCCTATGGTGCTGCTGCACCCCGCCGCTCACTGCTGCTCGCCTCATCACTGACTGCCCACAGTAATAGACTCTTTAGTTGATTCATTTCCCACCATATGGCTCTTTCTGAAATAACATGATTATGTATATCATAAATCATGAGCACTGTGTGCATTGCATTGCAATGTACCCCATACCGTAACCCCCACCCCCATCAACCCCCTCTCTACCCTCTCTGTGGTTGGAGCTTACAGGCACTCTCACATAGGCTACAGAGCAGAAGGCTCAGCCAATCACATTCAGGCAGAGTTAAAAATAGGTCATGTTTGAGAGAAAGACCCTTCTGGGTATTGAAGGCATCGCTACAGTACTCTGAGTTCTTATTGCTGGCTCTTTATAACATCTCATCACTGCAGTGCACTGCCACAGTGGAATGCTCTCCACACTCTCATCGTTTTGATCAAAATGTCATTCTTCTTCTTAACATTTGTTGTCTCAACCACAAATGTTAAGAATGTGATTTAGGTTTACCTTGTTGTTTATTGACTCAAGCTCGTGCTTATTCTGATTTTGCACTCATCGCTCTGGATGAGAGCGTCTGCTAAATTGTGAAATGGATTCTGCACGTACTGTATGCTATGCAGTATGCACATACTCTAATACCACCACATACAACACATACGATTTGACACATGGTGATTCTGAGACTGAGAGAGTAACACAAAGATTAAACTGAATATTGTAATACAGAGAAAGCCGACACAACTGTTCTCACTCCCTTTAGCTCTGATAGAACTGTTGGCAACTTCATTATTTAGCCCTGCAGACATCGGCTGACTCTCACCTCTCCTCTGAAGGTGGCTGATCGACAGGGAGTCATAAGAAGCATCGGGCGAAAGGCAGAACTCCACTGGCGGCCTGTCACTCAGGATTAAAGACTCACGTTGCTGACACTGCCTCTGGTCTGTACCGGGCCCCGAAAAGTCCTGCCTCTGCTGTGATCTCAGGCAGGAGAGAGGGCTTGCTGGGGACAGGGAGGCTGTCAATTGGTTATGGAATAAATGAGACTGCGTCGTCAGTGCTACTGATGGACATTGTGGGGACTTATTTTGGGGCTGTGGAGTTATGGGTGGAGAGAGGGACACCAGCAGGGTTGGAACAGGGCTGTGACTAGCTGGGGATGGTGATTGGGACAATGCTGCATGGTAGGAAGAACTACGGATCTGTATTGGAGTGTGATGTTTTGGTTCTGTGCTGGCATGTGTCTCTTCAGGGATGAGATTAATAAGGTCTTGGCAGGTAGCAACGGTCATGAGGCGGGGCTGATTTGGGGCTGAAGCTGTTGAAGCTGTGCCTGAGTGTGGGCTTGTGTTGTCCTGGGACACAAGCTTCTGACCCACTTTTGGTTTCGGGCTGGAGTAAGTTAAGCTCATTTGTGATCCACACGGGCTGCTCTGTCCTTGGTCTGTACTTGCGTGACTCCAAGTGTTCCAGTGACTGGAGCATTCTGGACTCGATACGCAGGTTGAACAGGTGTCGGAGCTGGATGGGCCCTCCAGCAGGATGGGCCCGTGGTTGCCCAGAGGCGATGGCTGGAGGTAGGTAGAGATTCCACTGCCTTTGCCCTTGCACTTGGACCCCAGTTGGCTGCTGCTAGGCTTGCTACCCCTCTGACTTATATATTGATCAAGAAGAGAGCCTAGTTGCTGAGCCTGGGGTTTGCCTGGCGGCGTTAGCAGCACACAGGGCTGGATGGGTAGTGAAGTGGGCCTCTGGGCTTTGCTGTAGCGCACCACTGGAGTAGCCGACGAACATGTTCCTGGTGAGGAAGCAGGGGATGTGAAAGAAGGAGAAATATGAATAAAAGGAGAAGGAGAAATTTGAATAAAACATACATATTCTCACAAAACTATTCTTCTACTGTACATGTCCTATTCCTTCTCAGTCCCCTCCAAAGTTTAGTTGTCAAAGTTTATAGCTGACAAAAAGAATAAAGTCTGCACACTGGGTCATGCTTCATTAGGCCTGAAACGTCACGTCTTATTATGGTGTAATGGAACCAACACACGCTTAGGAGCATGACCCAGTGTGCAGACTTTATTCTTTTTGGATTCTGACCTCAGCCCAGCACCTGTTTTTTAGTGGACGTGCGTGCCTTATTGTTTGTTTCAAAGTTTACAGTTTAACCACATCCAACCTGGCATCCCTATTTTGGGCATGGTTCATAAACTGAGCTATTTGTTCTTTTTATTTTTTTGGGTACCATTTCACAATAGGGGAGCTGCAGCCAGAGGCTATAGCTATTTGGGGGTCCTTGGCATGGAAAGGTTTGGGAACCCCTGCTCTAACCTAATGCCTTACCGTGTTCCTCTGCTTCATTCTCACAGTGATCCTGGTCCAAGGTTACAGATGGCTGGGTAGACACAAAGCTGGGGCCTTGGCATACAATGATCTCAGCATTACTCTGGCACACAGAGGCTGCAGTATGGGAGTAGCACTGGATTCTGCCTGCATCTGCCTTCTTACACAAGGCTTTCTCAACAGGGGTGGTAAACTGGGTCTTATTGGCATCACACTGAGTGCAGTCAAACACAGTATTGCTCTGTGCTGATGAGGTTTTTGGGCTTTCCTTTTGTTGTTCATCTTTTTCCTGCCGCAAGTAGAGGAAAGACAGAAATATTCAGACATGCAGAGTAACACAAATATCCAGAGTAGGTCATAAATACCGTAACTGAATGGGTGCCATGCTGTTGTTTACAAATAGTTTACAGTGATTCACCTTGGTGCAGTTGATTTTAGTTTTGCCTTCCATTCTTTCCTTCTTTATCCTTTCAGCTTGTGTGATGTTTGTTTACTTTAATTATTTAATTTTGTATCTTATTTTCAATCAGGGTACAACAGAGCCCTGAGTGGATCTTGTTTAAATTCATATCAAGAGATTTAGTAACTCTCTGAACAGTAGCTGGACCTAATTATAACCTGAGTTGTAGCAGGTTCCATTTACATTAACAGTACCCATATTATTATTACTATTATCATTTTTATGTTGGTTTTATAGTTTGGAAATTATATGAATGTATAGATAATTGATTTTTTGTTTCTGTATGTCTCTGCTACCCTGCTGCCAACATGTGCCACTCCATCAACACACACATTTGCACTCAAAGGACATGGGGGAAAAAGCCGTTTGTTGTGTTTTATCCTTTTGACAAATAAAATGTTCATGGTCAGAATATGCATTTTTGTCAATAAAAACATCACTCAAACACCTATGGTAAGGATTGTGTATCAATGTTTTTACAATCACATTACCTTAACTTTGTCCTTTTGTGGTGCCTCTTTCCTTTGACTGGAAAACAAACTGTCAGATGGAAGGAGGACGGGGCTGCCTCTGCGCTGTCCATCAGGGCAGCTGGGGACACTGGACCAGGCAGGGCTGGGTGACTGGGAGGGCGGGTCACACGTCACAAGTTTGTAGTACTTCTGATTGGTCCCCAAGGCCAGCGTGGCCTGGCTCTGGAGACACGCAGTCAGGTCTGATGCCTCCAGAGAGGACAGAACCTGGGACAGTGGGCCTGGGGGGTACAGGTTACAGTTGGTGTCGAGACCCTGGGGAGACTGGCAGGGCGCAGAGGGCCCCATATCCACCGCTGTTTCTAAGGGAGCGGAGACAGTCCGGTCGCCCCTTTGGACATCTGTATTGGGAGTCTGGGAGACAGGCCGGAGGTTGAGGAAGACCGATCCATCTGCTGACTGGGAGGGCTGCATCGCAGGGCTGCTGAGGTCATGAGGGATGGAGGGGTTGTTGCTCTTGTTGTAGATGGTGCAGAAGTTCACCAGGACTCCATCGGAGCTGTTACTGGACGAGTCACTGACAGACTCTGTGTGACCGTTTAACATCTCGGAGCAACATTTGTGTTGGCTGTTATTGAAGCAGGACATGTGGTCCTTCATCTCCTCATTCAGTTCCTGCTCTCCACAGTCCATTAAAATGCCATGTGATCTACGGACAAGAAAGCACTGGCATGATGGTAACGTGTCCAGCTGGTTGGTTTGGTTAGAAAGCCAACCGCTGTCTGGGTCCAACATACCCACCTCTTTGACCCACACACCATCCATGGCCGCATGAGGCGTTTTAGAATGATTGGAAGCATTACTCAATACCCAGTTAGAGTTCCCATGAAGCACAAAGGAGGAGTCCTCATGATATCTGTGCAGGTTATCTCCCTCGCTATCATCTTCCTCATCCTCATCTAACTCAGTACAGGGTAAGAATGGGTTGCGTGATCGCAGACTATCTTTCTTCCTGTGGGGGCTGATGTGTGTAAGTGCCTCCTCTGGTGAGGAAGTGAAGTCGTCTCTCCCACTACTGTCACTGGCTCCTTCTTCCTCCGCTCTGTCCTCTTTGAGGCTACCATCGCTGCTGGAAATGTGCTTGCGGCCACTAGAAAAAGCGGGCTCTCTCTGGAGCGAGTCTCGCTCTGGGAGAGAGACAGCACGGGTTAGGACCACAGAACACAGACGACCGGGCTTCTTAGACGAACTACATCTTCCTGTCTGGATAGGAAGCTGCCAAGCGGGAAGCTGAACAGGGAAGTGGCATTCTATCAGGGTGTCCCCTGATAGGCTGGAAGCCCTGATCATTGATTAGACTTTGCAATATGTCATCATGGTGGTAGTCGTCATCATGATTTTATTAGGAGAACACCTGAATGGGGCAGAAAAGCAATGCTCAATAAATATTACACAGTATCAATCACAGATCAAGATCGAGTTGGCTCTGCACTTAGTCCACAGTTTTCTCTCTCTACACCAAATCTCTTCAGCGAAAATAGCAGATTTACAAGCTCACAATGTGCTGTGTTCACGAGAGAATAGGGATTCTATAGTAGGTTTCAAGTGTTTAAGTTGCCAGTGAATACTGACAATGCAGTAGGATAGGATTCCAAGTGAAAACTCTGAAAAGAGCTAATATTTTGGTGAAGAGTGTAGGGGAATGGGTTCTTTGTTCTCATGACTGTTGAACAGGTTGGGGAAGAGAAGATAAATGTTTGTTGTTATAAGGAGGCTGGGGACTGAAATCTTAAGACTGCAGCAGATGGACAGCTGGCATAGTGTGTGTTGGCCGAGGCAAGGAGTTGTCTAGTTTGGACTGGTATCCATGTGCTGACGTATGGTGCCTGACCTTAGCTTTCTTGTAGTAAACATATGAATGAAGTGAATAGGCTTGTGTTTTGAAATGGCTTCGGGTCACATGGTATACTTTGCATAACAGGTTTACCGATGGCGGTGAGCGTGAGCGTGCGTGCATCTGACGTCATTAAAATACCGTTCCCCTGAAAAGAAAATCACCATTACACCACTGTATTTAGTCGTATATAGATTTGAATAAGTGAAGTTTTTGTTGACCCAGCTGTGTTAACCATTTGAGTGCTATTTTATACGCTGACTGTTCGAAAATAGCTGATCTATGAGCTTACATCTACAAGCCTGTAGTTTCTTGTAGTGAAAAATGTAAATGTAAATAAATGCTGCAACATTTTCACCTATATAATGGCACGCATGCCCAAATAGGGACACCAGGGTTAAAGTGATGGTTAACGGTCAGAAGTACAATGGTATATTGTGGGAAAAGGGCAACACAGAACAGTAATGAGTCAGTCTGCCTCCCCACGTATAGCCACCACCGCAGCACAGGACACATCTAGTGAGTGAAGTATTATCTGCACCCAGACTTCAGCATAGCCTATCCTCCAACATTCAACCATTAGCATCCCCCCTCTTCTCCCTGCCTAGGCCAGCAACAGTCATCCACAATTGCGCTTAATTCATTTAATGGTGTCATGTGCAAAGAATAGCCGATCTACAAGCACACAAAGCGTCGCTTTGCGGCGCGCTGTGTGCTTGTAGATCAGCTATTTTGGGCGAGCGACACCGTCGTACAACAATGTACGAATCAGGCTTTACTCAGCTGTCTGCACTGCATGTAGGGCAGCTCCACTGCAGAGATCCTCTGCTGGCACAGCTGAGCTACGTTGCTTTAATTAATGCAAACCTTTTAATTAAGTCAACACAAAAAATCACTCAAAATATTCTTCCCTTTTCATAAAATCTTTGTTTCATATTAAAATCAAAAATATCACATAAAGATGTGATGTATGTATCTTTAAATATTAATTTATTATGTGTTTTTTGTCAAATGGGATTTATGTGTCAAACCGGGATAAAATGAAACCAATGCTTCTTAGAAACTATATGACAAAAATATGTTTTGCTTTATCAAAGACATTGGAGGGAACTGAAGTCTACAGTTACATATTACATATGTGTGTGTGTGTGTGTGTGTGTGTGTGTGTGTGTGTGTGTGTGTGTGTGTGTGTGTGTGTGTGTGTGTGTGTGTGTGTGTGTGTGTGTATGAATGTAGACACACGATTTAGCTTATAAGACTGTTATTGATTAATGAAGTAGCTCATTTCAAAATAAATGGCTGTTCAAAGATTCTGCGCCGCAAAAGTTTAGTATATTTTTCTACATGCAACTATCCATCAGTCCTGGGCTGTCAGACTGCACTATTCGGGCATAAATGGTGAAAAATCGGAGTGGCATCTTGTGCAGATGTGACTATAAAGAGGCAGGGGAGCCTTAACTCCTCACAACACTCCAATAAGAACGTTTTATAATGGCAACATGCCCCATAGACCTGACCCAACCACAGTACCACCATATACACATCCATTAGAGCTTGCTACAAATGTGTTTATTAATCCACATACATTCATGGTTTTGTTAATACTAAAATAACCAAAGGAAATTATACAACACAATTTTGCAATGAAGCTAATACGCCTATTGGTGATTTGTTAAACTACTTCAGCCATTTTTCAAAAATGATTGACATTTTCTTTCCTCCCCTTATAATGACTTGCCCAAAATACAGACACCAGGTTGAAAGAGGTTAAGATAACATCAGAACCAAGCATAAGCTACGTATTAACAAAGGCATGCAATGAAATTCTGTACTGAAGTGAGCGAGTTCAACACCAAAACAACTGGGTCAGAGTAGAGATGACCAACCACGCGACACCATCCATATACCACAAAGTATAACTCAGGCTTCAGAGACTGAATCAAAGGGTTGTGATTAATCTAACTGCACTGGACATTTGTGTCATATCAGATCAACCATCAGTGGACATTTATGTCAGATCAGATCAGCCATCCTGCATGAGAGAGGTAATTGCTGTAACGGGACCATGAGACTCTCAGGCCCGATGTTCATCCTGCCTGCTGCCCTCTCAGATCATCATGGTGCTTTAACTGTGCTGGCCAAAGTAGGCTACTGAACCCCAGTACTTGAGTCACAAGTATAGATACTCCCTGTCAAATGTTACTCAAGTATGTGAAAGCTGCTCAGTCAAATGTGTGTGTGTTTTTTTTTTAAGATTTTCTTTTGGGGCATTTTATGCCTTTATTTAGAGAGGGATGGGGAAAGTAGGCTGACAGTTAATGGGGAGAGAGATGGGGGGTGACATGCAGCAAAGGTCGTCGGGATCTGGAGTCGAACTCGCGACACGCTGTCAAGCTGCATTGCAGCCTACGGTGCCTGCACCATCATGTTTTGAGTTAGCTTTTTACTTGCTTTTATAAGTATAAGGTATCTGCTTTTAAAAGTAGGGCAATACTAAATGCATTGCTGTTTTCAAATTGAAAAGACCAAAGATTTTCCAGATAAAATATACATCAATAATGGTGAAAATAGCAGGTATCTACAAGCTTGTAGATACAATTTTCACTGCTGTATATGTAAAACAGGTCGAGATTAATTCATGTAATGTAGCCTACTTTTTTCTTTCCTAGAAATGTCGTGGATTCAAGAGTAGCCTACAATATTTGTCTTTGAAATATAGTGGCGTTAAAGTCATACAGTAAGTAGGCCAAAAACACAAATACTCTAGTAAAGTAGGCTGCAAATACTCAACAATGTAGGTTAAGTAGAGTAAATGACTGTCCACATCTAGAACCTATTCTCTGTAATGGCCAATGGGACAGCACATCAGTAATTCAGAGCAATGGGGAATCTGACATGCATTTGGGCAAAGAATGCATGTCCCAAATGAAATGCCAAATGTGACATACAGTACAGTACAAGCAATCATGGTGAATGCTATGATAAAAATATACTTTTGTAAGGGGCAACTTGTTAGGCAGATGAGAATAGTCCTTGGAGATGTGCCTTAATAGAACAATGTCAAATGAAATAAGTATCCCTCTCCTTCTCCTTCTCTCTATCTCTCTATGGCGCATACATGCCGCGCGCATACACACGCGCACGCGCGCACACACACACACACACACACACACACGCACGCACGCACGCACGCACGCACGCACGCACGCACACACACACACACACACACACACACACACACACACGCGCGCGCACGCACGCACACGCGCACACAAGCGCGCGCACATACACACACACACACACACACACACACACACACACACACACACACACACACACACACACACACAAACACACATTTCTTCCAATTGTATACCAAATTTGGCGTGAAATATAGCCCAATAGGCTATACATGACGGCAGACACTTATGGATCTGCATTCATAATAATAATGTAGACTTAATTCAAAGTAGCCTAGTCTACCTTTTACATAATTGCATAGCCTATCTAATTCAGAGCGCATATGGTATGGCTATATAGCGTACAAGAGCGCACTGACGTTTGCTGCATCACAAATAAGCACAATTCACATGACAAAAATATACTTCAAAGCGTTGCAAGTCAAAGCGCGATTCCCGACCCGGCGACCTCTACCACATTTTCATCATTATCTCATTGCGTTCATTAGCCTACATCACAACACTGAGTGATCAAATAAAACCACATGCAAGCAAATAAACATGCATGTCCTATAGGACATGTGGACATGCATGTTTATTTGGCATGTGGGTATTTGATTGATGAAACTAGCATGGTTTGACTAACAATGAATAGCCTACCTGGCTGGTGTAATTGACAAGTGCTCCGATATTCCGTCTGCACTCTGGAGGATGATAAAGTGGTCCACAGTCCACACACGTTGCTCCTTTAGACAGTTGATGAGATGCTGCTGGAGGGACCTTGCCGGTCTGTCGGAGTTATTGCGTCACGATGGCTTTAACCAATGTGATGATCGCAAAGCCCGTGTCAAGCTCAGCGATGGCAAACATAGCTCAAAACATTAAGAAGATAAAGGTGCGCTCCTTTATCTTGTTCTTTATTTGTATTATTTGTATTGGGGATGTGAAGACATTATGGGTACTGCATCTCTGTATCTTACTGTATGATGGCCTATACAGTAGTGGTCTACATCAGTGGTTCTTAAACTTTTTCAAGTCAAGGACCCCCAAATGTCTAAGGTTTTGTGCCAAGGACCCCCAGAAGAGAATATTAGATTTGTTTTAAAACAAAATAGCAGATGTACAAGCTCTGAGCTTGTAGATCTGCTATTTTTGAATAGCCAACATGGATAACGTGTGAAAAAAAATGATTGTGATGCTATATAGGACAGCCTTTCAAGTGAGCCAACATGCACTATAAAGTTAAATATTTCAAAATATGTATAATACATAATGAGGAGTTAAGCATAATTAACATTTGTGAACTATTTAATTGTTGACATTTTATCATCGTTTAAATTAAACACTTATTTACTGAAATGTGGAGATGGAGTCAACAAAAGAATCTTTAGTTGGTCATCATGACTCATGATGAGCATGGTTCTACTTCTAGGTTACAATAAAGGACACGTCGGTGATGTCATCGTATGCGTGCCTCCCGGTCGTACGACGGAGCATAATTGGGAGTCCCAATTATAGCGTAGCAGATCCCTTATTTTTAACTCTATGAGCAGATCTCACGTACGTCCCTTCCACTAGCATGGTGGGCTTGTAGATCAGCTCATCAAGAAACCTGTGGTGTAAAAATTTACTCAAGTACTGTACTTACATACAATTTTGAGGTATTTTTCACTTTACTGGACTGGAGTATTTCCAACTTTCAGTACTTTTTCTTCTACTCCATTACATCTTAGAGGCAAATATGGTACTTTTACTCCACTACAATTATTTAAAAACTTTAGTTACTAATTATTTTGCAGATTTAGATTATTATTGCAAAACATACAACCACTTCAGCCCTATATACATTTACATCTACAAGCTCACAATGCGTCACGATGCAACGCATTCATTGTGAGCTTGCTGTAGATCTGCTATTTTCACTTTCTGCATAATCATGAGTACTTTCTACTTTTGGTACTTTATTTGCAGTATTGATACTTTTACTTAAGTAAAACATTTGAGTACTTTCCCCACCACTGGCAAGAAGAACCATAGATACATATATATAAGAACCATTACAGTATGTCTGTGATCAAGAACGGCATCTGACTCCAACCGCAAAACTGCGCCGCCTATGGGCCGGCCCCATGATGCTAGCCTTCTCGTTACGTCACAGACTCATCCTTGGTATGATTCTAGGTTCCTGATCTGTCAAACCTGGTCAAAACAAAAACACAGCACTCCAGATAGCTAGCTGCTCCTCCAACACAAGTTAGCTGCTAACGTTCATATTCTGTCTTCGTCGCCAACATGCTGTTGAAATCATGTTGCATCTACAGCATGGGGGTGTCTTCTATTCTTATTTTAATTGCGGGTATTTCCTTAATCTTGTCTGCTGTGTTTCCAAATATCCTGAATTCACTTGTAAAAAAGGTGAGTACATACATTGCTATATACTAGCTTGCTGGCAGCAAGGTTAGGTAGTGTGTGACTGGTGATCTGGACATTGTTGATGTATTTGACTGTTTGACACAATACTTAAAATCAGGAGAAAACAAACTGCTTACTTGACTGTTAATGAGCGTTCGCTATTTAGCTAGCTTGCCTAAAGGGAGGGCAGGGGGGTCACGAGTGCATGGTGACACATTGATCGATTAATTATTAAAGTGTATCGGGGGGGAATGCTATAGTCCAACTTTATCAATCTATACTGAAGTCAAGCTATAATCACAGTCACTCACAATACATATTTTTAATGAGTGACTATGTTGTGTGATTATAGCTTGACTTCAGTATAGATTGCGACTTAAGTGTACTAAGCTACATTTAACACTATTTAGCAGTTGGGAGCGTCGGTGTGTGTGTGATGATGTGATAATGTCATGTGAGGCATGTTTACAGTTTCAGCCGTAAACAGGAAGAGTGGGCACTACGGAAGAGTGGGCACCTCGATGTAAAAATTGTCTATTTTGGTCCAAAATGTAATAAAAATAAAAAGGAAAACGGTCTTAAGTAACGTAAAGTAGGCTATTAGAACATGATTGAACCTTTCATAAATAAGATCTAATATTTCAAATCATGTATATTTTACATTACTTAAGACCATTTTTCAGATTTTGTTTAACATTTTGGACAAAATAGAACATTTTACATCGAGGTGCCCACTCTTTCTTAGTGCCCACTCTTCTTGTATCCGTTTCAGCCACATAATGGAGAGTGTCATTTAACTGAAGGAATGGCCTTTCTCCCACATAGGAGGTGGTGTTGAAAAATGGCACAAATTCATTTGAAGCCTGGATGAATCCTCCCCCACCTGTCTACATGCAGTTTTATTTCTTCAATCTGACCAATCCTTTGGAGGTCCTGGATGGAGACCGACCAGCTGTGATAGAGATCGGACCCTACACATACAGGTGAGGAGAGCAGGGGGGGGTGGTGTTTTGTGGCTGTGTGTCTGTACACAATATGAGCAACAAAAACACTCACCAGAGAGTTTATGTATAGTACTATGCACAAACAATCCCCATGTTGCATCACAATCACTCAGACATTAACATTGCATTGCATAGCCTCAACAAAAGGGAGTTCTCTTCTCAAGAAAAACAAAAACAACTTGGATATAATAAGTCCTGGAATCTCTGTGTCGGTCTGTGTCCCTTTTATGCCCATATACGGAAGAATAGAGGATAGATAGATAGATTAGTCTCTCTCCACTCTTTGGGGTGTTTTTTGTCACTGTATATTTGCACATGCGTGAAATTTGTCCATTTACCCATCTTATAAATACTAGGAGCAGTGAGCAGCCATTCTACGGCGCTCGGGAGCAATTAGGGATTAAGAGTCTTGCTCAGGGACACACATCGACACATTGCTGGCCTGGTCTGGAATCGCACCTGGGACAACCAGGGCCTCTGGCTGCCCAGGTGGGCTCACTAACCACTCAGCGATGGCCACTATAGAAGTCCCCGAATGCTCCCATATTGGTGTCATATCATGTGATTGAATTTGACATAATAGAGATGACAGATATTTTCGTTGTGCGACTGCGTTGTATGACAAAGTACAAATCAGGCTACAATTGGAGCAGAGATTCTGTTCAAAATACATGTTCTGGTGGCAATGTTGCTACAATGTTGCTACACAAAAGCAAGCGCACAAAAAATATCGGAGCAGTGACACCAGCCTTTTAGATTAAGCAAATGTAGTTCATAAATGCAAATGTCTCATGGCCATTGGTAAGTTCCATTTAGGGGGGTTACTCAATCTTGGGCACGTCATGGTCTACGTGGGCTACTTTCACAAGCAGTCATTTGAATCATACTGTAGTGACCTTCCTGTCACAAGACTGCTCTTCTACATTTTAGGCCCCAACAAACCCAAATGTGTGGAGATAAGCTGTTTTTAAGTCCCTCCTTGGGGATGGTCTCTAGACTCTAGACTATTTTCTGTCTTGACTCTAGAGCAAGAATGGAAATGAATGCTTTAAGAAATACTAATTAATTGTACACAATTTATAGCATTTCACAACAACCATAGTGATATTTTTTGGGGAATAGTAGGTGACATGTTCAATTTACTTGAATTATTAATTTTACCTTCTATGACGTATGACTCCATATTTGGGCAAGATTTCAGCCTGACTCCACTGCCTTTAACTTCCTTAGACAATTATCTGACGACGTCACTAATGCCCTTTGACTTCCATAAGTGACTGTGATGCCCGTTTAGAACGCCTGCCCCTCTGGTTATGCAATATCTGTCGTACCCATTGTCTGTCTGTGTCTCTTTTGTGCCCATATGGAGATCTCTGTATCTGTCTGTTGTTTGTATGTCTGTCTGTCTACCTGTGTCCGTTTTATACCCATATCTGAGCTCTTTGAAGTTTTTAACATCTCAATACTGTCATGGCTTCTTATACAGGGAATACCGTCCAATGGAGCAGGTGGACTTCCTGGATAATGGTACTAAAGTAGCAGCAGTCAACACTAAGACCTACATATTCCAGCCCGACATGTCCACAGGCCCAGAGAGTGACCTCATCAGGACTGCTAACATCCCTGCCATGGTGTGCACTGGAATAAATTAATAGACAGTCTGTATTATAAGATACTGTAACAAAATACACAGTGTGATCTTTAACAACTTAAGCCCTGTATACTTCGTGCTAGCTAAGATTTGTAGATCTGCTACTTAAGCTGTTTGTAAACATTCTTTGAACATTTTCGCCTTTTAATGATATGGCTTTTAATGATATGGCTAAAATAGGGACGTCATGTTGAAAGTAGTTAAATTACTTGTTCAAATCCTGGGAGTTCGGCATGAAAAAGCAGAGCAAAATGTAGTCTTTATGAACAATCAATATGAGACAAGATGCTACTCACATTGATAAGTTATGGCTACTGTAGAATATTTGATCTACTTTGTGAGTCTTCTTGATCAAATGTTTTAATTGTCAGAGTGGTTACTTTTCACAATCTTTTGTTCAGACATTGTTTCATTGCTCTCTTTATAGACGGTGATGGAGAGATTCAAGTTCAAGGGTTCAATTGAGGCTGGTGTGATCTCTGCTTTAATGAAGTCTCTTAATGAGGGCCTCTTCACTACTCGTACAGTCGGAGAGCTACTGTGGGGATATGAGGACGCACTCCTTAAAGAATTAAAAGTTTTCCAACATGATTTGGATTCTGTCTTTGGACTCTTCTATAAGGTTTGCTTCAAGCATACACATTGAACTGTCTACAGAATGGACTTTGCTTGTCCAAACCATTCCTCAAGAGAAAAAAATACAAATTTGTAATTACAAGGCTTCATTATATTTCACAAGTCTGGGGTTTTGCTGTAAAAGTAGATTGTGTAAATGTACTTATTTGGGCGTTATAGCCTAAATTCTCTTCACAGCTCTTATGTTATACTAATTACTAGGGGTGTCACGATTCACTTACCTCACGATTCGATTCAAAATCGATTCCTAGGGTGCCGATTCGATTAAAATTGCGATTATGCGATTAATTGATATTCGATTCGATTCTGCGATTTATTGCGATTTTCTAGGGTGCCGATTCGATCAAAATTGCGATTCTGCGATTTATTGCGATTTTCTAGGGTGCCGATTCGATTAAAATTGCGATTCTGCGATTAATTGATATTCGATTCTGCGATTTATTGCGTTTTTCTACCCCAAATCACTTCAATGCAGCCAGATCATGTCAGGCAGTCTTTCTGACATTGATTTCAGACAAATTGCCAGTGAAAAAGGTACTAACTTATTAAAAAAAAAAAAAAAAAAAAAAAAAAAAAAATCGATTTTTATATTTTGATTCGATTTTTAAAATCGTGGCATTAAGAATCGCGATTTATTCATGAATCGATTTTTTTTGACAGGCCTACTAATTACATTATAATATGAATTTGTCATATTCTTATAATCATACAGAAGCTATATACGAAATGGATTAAAACAGAAGTATCTGATTCATTATATGAAGAACTCAACCACAGATTAAATATCTGTGCAATCATGCGCTTCATAGCAATATTTATTTCTTTTCATTTCTTTCTTTCTTTTTTAGGCCAATGCTACAAATGATGGAGATTATGTGTTTTTCACTGGTCAGCAGAACTACAAGGACTTTGCCCGAGTGGACACATGGAATGGTACAAGGTAAATTATTTGAAAATATTTCTCCCCACCAACACCAACATAATGTAACTATCACCTTATTTGTAAATCCATTAACTGATACTCTGTAATAAATAACGGTTAAAAGAACAAGCAAATAATAAACATCAACAGCAACAAACCCTCACCAATGGAGCAACCAGTACAGACCCAGTACAACGCTAACTATTCAAACAAACTGCAAATGTATTTTGAACGTGAGACGATTCTAGCATAACCTCTGTTTACCTCACACCGCTGTGAACAGAAATAGAATGATGACTTTACTGTAGCCTATTTAGCCTACTCGAATCACAAACTATGAACTGCATGTGTATAGCACTTTTTCTAGTCTTCCAACCACTCAAAATGTGCTTTACAATGTACTTTACGTTGTAAAGCACAACCATGTCACCATGCAAGGCACCAACCTGCTCATCTGGTGCAGTTAGGCGTTCAGTGTCTTGCTCAAGGACGCTTTGACATGCAGACAGGAGGAGCCAGGGATCGAACTAGGAACCTTCCGGCTCCCAGGCAGCAAATGATCATGTTATATTGTATTGTAATATATTCTGTGTGTATTGTATGTTTGCAGCGACTTGAATTGGTGGACCACAGATGAGTGTAACATGATTAATGGAACAAATGGGGCCTCGTTCCATCCAATCATCACCAAGAACGAGACACTCTTCATATTCTCTTCTGATCTCTGCAGGTAAATGTTCTTGGGGTTGTTGTTGTTGGCAGGGTCGGGAACCACATTGCATGAAAATAAAAAGGTGTCAACCAACGCATGGAAATAAAAAGCTGTCAAGGTGTATTGGACTACTACTGTAATTGTTCCCTGACTTAAAACTAAACAAGATGAGGCAGTGTTTAGTATATTATACCACATATATTTGGAACAAATTTCCAGAAGAACAGAGGCTTGCGCCAATTTGGACTACATTTAATTTCAGGATAAAAACTTTAACGTTTTTTTTGCTTAACAGTGGTGAATTTTAAGGTGTGTTTGGTGGTTTCTATGGAATATTGTGTTTATGTGAAGTAGAAAGCAAAGAACTATAAAATGCTCTTACAAGAGTGAACGTGTAAGATTTGACAACCATGCCGATTATTATATACATTTTTGAGCCATCCCATTGTCGTTCCATTATGCTTCAAATCTTTCTAAATTCTGAGACAAGAAAATATTGAAGCAATTACATTAATTAACAAGATACTATTTATAAAAAATATTTTGAATCCTGCAAGAATTCAGTGGTTTTCTTTCTTGTTTGATTTTGAGGTCATTAATTCTTGTTAGGAATGTTTCAGTTTGGTGTGCTTTCCTCTTTTTCACTGAACTTTGGCCTAGTCTTATTATTTGAGTTGCCTAGTGTTACTGCTGTTCCCCCAACCATCGGTAATATCCTTCTGTATTATCCAGGACTGGCTATAAGATTAAGGACACAGATTTAGCCTAGCTGGTAGCATTGCTGGCTAGAGTTTGCCTCTTGAATGAGGTCAGTGTCAGCTCAGCACTGCTTGAGGATTAATACAGTAAACATACTGGTCTTTCTGATTGCTCATACAGAGACCAGACAATGCACTGCTTAAATACCAACTAAATACAGAATTAGGTAGTGAAGGGCTTGATGAGGTTAAAAGGGTTTCTTCAGTGTGGTTTATCCTACTAAACCGTGAAGTCCTGTTACATATATATTGTAAATCGATCTGTACCCACCTTGGACTATATGAGAAGTAATTCAAGTAATTGAATCAGAGGTATCACCATAAAATGTTGCAAATCTTGAAAAGTGGGCACTCCTCTTAGTGATTCCACTATTTAATGCAAATTATAAATTATTAATTAAGAATGCATTACTTTGGCCTGACGAATGTCTTTCTAAAAAGCAAAAAACATTTGCTTGTATCTAATGTTTTCCATTTTGATTGGCGGTAACACTTATTCCGGATGTAGATTGTATGAAGAATGTAATGTATAGAAGGAATGGCTGATCTACGAGCTCGCAACCCGTAGTGAGCTTGTAGATATGCTATTTATGAAAATGAATACATTTCCATTTTTTGAAAGGTTTTGCCTCTAACGACAAGCCCAAAATAGGGACATCAGCGTTAATGTGGCTAATCAAAATCCTTTTCTTTTCCCAAGGTCTATGTACGCGCTGTACACAGAGGATGTGCGTGTGAAAGGGATCCCTGGCTACCGCTTCGTACCACCAAGCAAGGTGTTTGCCAACCGTACAGTAAACCCAGATAATGCAGGTTTCTGTGTCCCTGCAGGGAACTGCCTGGGCTCTGGTTTGCTCAATGTCAGTGCATGTAAACAAGGTGAGCAGTATTAAATGGAATGTATTGTTGTTAAAATGATGTTCAACTGTGAGGTAATAGCAGCATCATGACCCACAGTTTTTCTCCTCACTACTTGCTCTTCTTTAAGAAAAAACGAAAAAATAAGCTGCACAACCCTTTCTTTTAGTTTTTTATCATTGTCAAATTGTGGATAAAGTACTATACAAAACTAGGGGAAAACAGATTTTTATTCTACGACCTACGGTTCAAGAGTTATAGGCCATAACGTAAAGTGGGCTGTTATAGTGCCACCATGAGGCCGACTGGTGTAATTATTTTTTAAAATAATTTCACACTAAATTATGAACCTCCCCTCCAAGTCTTGTAACACTAGCCCTTACGGTTTTGAGAAAAAAATACTTGAATGGGAGTTTTTTCATTTTCCCATTAAAGTGGATGGGGAAATGTAATGCACTAATAAATCAATATCAATTAAACTATGTAACCAATCCCTTAGCAAAATACACGCACACGATTCCCGGTGAAGCCGGTCATTTTGACATATAGCACTAAATTGGGAAAAATAAACTGTGGGAGGAGTAGCGGGACAAAATAAAGTTTATCTATAAAGATTAATAAAGTGTATAGAGTACTATAGTCTGGTTGCCCTGTTAGGGCAACCACACTAATAATCTATTTGTCTTTATAGCTGTTACTGTATAAAGTATTGTTTTGTACATTTTAACCGCGTATTGACATTTGAGCAATTTGCATTGGTGGAACCAAATGTCAAAAAAGAAAAACGGTCGTATTCTTTAAGTGTATATATACATGTCTGTTGTGTTTCCAGATCATTAAATATGAAAATCTTCTTCGTTATCTATTTAGGTGCTCCTATCATTATGTCCTCACCACATTTCTACCAGGCAGATGAAAAATTTGCAGAGGATGTATTTGGGATGAATCCCAACAAGGACCAGCACCAGACTACCATTGACATCAACCCGGTAGGCTTTAGCGTCTTTGACTGTATGCAGGTCGCGTTAGAAAGAATGGCAGCCTCAGATCGAATATTGAGTCCGTTCTGCACCTTATACTTGTATACCTGTATCCCTATTTCTTTGCAGAAAGCAAAAGAATGATTCAGATGTACGTTGAACATCTTATTCTAGAGAAATATAGGGCCTTAAAGGGGGTGTAATTCAAATGTTGTTGTTGAATAAGTGTTAAATAGCTCTATATTCCGATAGTAATCATTGTTATAGAGTGTTTGTTCAGTCACAGGAATCTCCCCATCTCTCCAGACTCCAGCTCTTATCAAGTATATCTAATCAGGAGATAACTCATACAGGATACAGGATAAACAAGTGAAATTGGAAGTGATAAAATAAAAAAAGCAGACATCATTTGAATCGGGACAGGACACTATAAAATGTAAACTATAACATTGTTATCCTGACCTGAAAATGAGCTGGAGAGATGGGGAAACCCCTGTTACTGAACACAGACTCGTACCAATTAGCGATTACTATGGGAATATAGAGCTTTAACATTTTGAGTGAGGCAACTTTGCCAGCATGAACTTTTACCACTAGATGGAGTAGTATCCCAACATTGAAAGGTTGTTTCCTCCTGCATCTTATAATCTTTTTACTTCTACTGTTGCTTGTGTGTTGGGTGTTACCCAGTGCAGATAACCAAAGATATTTGTTAACATATCTAATATAATCTGGGGAACACCAAGACATTTCAGGCTCACAATAGAGAAGTTATTGTATTAGTTATCTACTCATTCCGGTAACGTGTATAGTTTTGTTGTTGTTGTTGTTTTCTTTCCCCTTTTCATATTTGTATGAATCATAGCTTTATGTTTTTGGGTAGAACAATACCAGGAACAGGTTTCATTGTCACTTTGCTGGCCTGGTTTACCCTGATTCAGAACTACTGTTTCTAAATAAGATACCAATGGGGGCAGCATTTCCCTTCCATATTAAAGATTTAGTCATATATAAAAATGAGAACACTGGCCAGCTTAAAATGTAATAATTATTGCATTACTGAGGTAAACCCATTGAGGCGAGATAAACTGAGTGCTCAAACCACAATAAATAGATTTGGCACATACAATTTGAAAATGAATTGATCAAAATGCATGGCTTGTGCTGAATATTCAAGTGAGACGTTTTAGCCCAAATATTATAGGCCAATTCTATAATGTTCTCTTTGTTGCTCACAGGAATAATATTGGTCACAACAAGGCACTGTTGATAGTCCCAGATGATAACCAAGATGTATTTGTGTACCACAGCTTACAGGCATCATACTGCAGGCAGCCAAGAGGCTCCAGGTCAACGTCTACTTGGAGAAAATCCCTCACTTTAGGTATGCAGTGCATATAATAATAATCTGTTGCTTATTTAAGCGCTTCTGAGTCACTGCCATGCTGGGAAATTTCTAATGCTTCATCAGCAGTTTGCTACAGTACAAATTATTAATACACACAACAGTAACAATCATTTATTTTCCTTTTAGCCAAACAGGCAACGTGAGAACAGTGGTGTTACCTGTGGTTTATCTCAATGAGGTAAAGTAATAAGCCAGTCTCATCACACACACACACACACACACACACACACACACACACACACACACACACACACACACACACACACACATGCACACACACACACATGCATGCACACATGCACGCATGTTGCATGCGTTCACAAACTTTTTTATTTTCTGTTGAGTCAATCTTAATTTCTGTTGAGCCAGCACATTGTATCTCCATATTTCAACTTTTTATGTTTTTTTGTTTGTGAATTAACTACTTCGGCACAAAAATGTCTTGTTGTTTGTGGGTTTTATAAATTATGTAACCAATAAAAAGTATTAACAAGAGCTTGTGACTAAATAATAACTGCAGTGGGTCCATTTGAATTTAAATTATTTTTTTCATTTCCTGAAAAATAACGGTTATGGACATACAAGGTTTCCACCCAACAGCGACGATATTCTAGAGTTGTAACTTCCAGAACACAGACAACAAACTCGCCAAAGCACCTGCGTTTCAAACATGAAGAAGCCTTCTCCCCAAAATCAAAGCAGAAAAATAATGCTGTTCATTTGTCATGCCCAAACTCTCTGTTATATTGCTAACCTTTCCCATCCTCTGTTATAGTGCTAACCTTTCCCATCCTCTCTCCAGAGTGTTGTCATTGATGAGCAGTCAGCCAAGAAGGTGCTTGTGATTGTTGCTGAGGAGAACATAATCGTCAACATTCCATTCATGCTCATTGGTCTAGGCATTCTCCTGGGAGCAATCTTTATGATTCTCATGTGTCGGCAGAAGGAACCACAGGTGAGAACTTGCACAATTGCTTTGGTCATGAAAATCATGGCAAAAATGAAGCGTCTGAAATCTGCATATTTAGCATGACGAGGTTATAGAGAATGGAAAAGTAATTAAAAAAGACATGCCCAAATGGAAAAGTATCAGACTCAGTACATTTGTTTATTGACAAATGTCAATAAACCAGAGAGACCACTTCCAACCACTGCAGATGTGCTACTTTAGTTATATTGTATTAACATGCTCTACCACACAGATTGGTCAAATAATGTTTTATTCAGAATCAGAATCAGAATCAGGTTTATTGTCACATCACAGGTTTACAAGGTAAAAAAGTGGGTGAAATTTGTTTTTGTACATCATTCACTAGAATACGTTCTGGATTGCAGCTTAAATAGTGCCTTGATTTTATACATTGAGGTTAGATCTAGCTCTAACCTCAAGACATCGTTGTTTGAAGGTACTTTGAGTTTAACGTGAGCCTTCTTTCTTGTTTGGTTTCACTTTTCAGTACACGGCAGCTGAGCGACAGCCCCTGCTTGGATCACACTGCCAAACACCATGAGACATTACAGGAAGATATCACTGCATGCATCGTGATGATTTCTGTGTGTCCAAGGCTCAGTGTCTCATCAACTCTTATCATCAACTCCAAGTACCAGTTTACTATCCTATGCGCACATCTACACACTTTATTGTGGCACTGGCTTAACCCTATTCAATTGAGCAGAGCTGTTACTTAGGGTTAACACTTTACTGATGTACAGCAGCATTATATTTCTATGGCTGTTTTATACTCGTATAGTTGACAACAAATATTACATATTCTGAAATGCAAAGTGTTGAGAATCTGTTATTCTTGTTGGCCGAAACTGTCAACGGACATGAGTATAAAACAGTTTTACTTTTAGAAATTCTGTTTGTGCAATGAGGTTTCTGAATGAGTTCCATCTTTGAAGGATTATTATTTATTTCTTTTGTAAATCCAATACCAAGATGCACAAATATTCCACAATTTACAAATGTGTTTTGCAATCTGCAAACACAAATGATATTTTATGATAAATGCACACACAAGTATAATTTCCTATTACAAATTATAGATTTATAAACGTCATGAGTACATTATTTGTGAATTATTTGTAAATCTAATACCAAGATGCACAAATAATCCACAATTTACAAATGTGTTTTGTAATCTGCAGACACAAATTTACTTTTTTATGATACATGCACACACTAATATAATTTTTATTTATTTTTACAAATTTTAGATGTCCAAACGTCACAAGTAAATCATTTGTGTTTGCAGATTGCAAAACACATTTGTAAATTGTGGAATATTTGTGCATCTTGATATTATTGGTAAATATTTTTTAAACAAATCTCTTTCCATAAAGGATGGTCCTTTTGCTCTACTTACTTTTAGGAACTACATGTGTTTTTTTTTTAGTTGTATTATAATTTTGTTTTTTAGCTACAGTATGAGCGATACATTTGTGTGAGTTGAGACAGAGAGGAGTTGACTTTTGGGTAGCTGTCAAAATCAGCAGAACAGTAATACACTGTTGATATAATTGCACTATTAACATAAATATGATCATGTTTAATCTTGGTCACATTTATCTCTAACTGAAGGTTTTATCTGTGTTTCATGAAAAATACAGCAAACCGCATTGAACTATAATCCAGACTTTATTTAGTCAGACTTTCCAGACATCTCATGTTTATGAGAACTTACGTGATATCTTCACTGTTGGGTAGAAACCTCATATCTCCATATTTCAACGTATGTTTTTCTTTATAAATTAATACCCTACGTCATCATACAAGAGTGTTGCACAAAGTAGCGAAAATTGCAAATCTGCAAACTCACAACGCATCAAGATGCAACGCGTTGGGGGTAAATTGGCTATTGTCATTATTTTATCTAAAAAATAATAATTAAAAAAAGGAACGGATTTAGACATACAAGGTTTCCACCCGACAGCGAAGATATGGCAATTCAGTGTAGACTGTAGACACAAGGGAAATGCCTTTAGTATGTAAACCAACGTTTTATATTTTTGTAAATGCCGTCCCAACTGGCTTGAGGAATGATTTGTGCAATGAGATGTAACTGCTGCTGCAATGTTGTATTTTTTAATTCAGGGGATTTATCCACTATGTGACTAGAATGTTGCTTTTGTCTACTATATTGTCAAATAAAGAGTTTTTCTTTTTTTCCGGGGAAATTTTGGGTTTATACTGCAGAACATTATTTCAGTCATCCTATTTTCTCAACAAATTTAGCAACAGATTATTTGTAAAAGCAGGGATATTGTTTGTACGTTAATCTCATAGTTTGTAGCAATAATAACGGTTTCACCGTGTACTGACTTTAAGATTCTGCAATAATGAGGTTATAGAACTAACAATGTCCAACAGTTTTACATTTGATTGTCCATTGTTGTAGTTAGGAGTATTACTAAAAAACAAACACATTTAAAAAAGGTTCTCACTGTTTAGTCAGGTCTGTACTGTCAAGGGACTTGCTAACAAACTAGAAGTTGCAATACAAAGGGAAAGTTTCCATAGGGGTGGAATACCACATAAATGATGGCATAGTAATTTACATCTTAAAACAGTTGCTATCTACATGGATGGACAGATTATATTTTTGTCCAGATTATCTTTTTTCATTCTTTTTCCATAAATAATTATTTACCAATAACTTATTTCTTGTATGACCTACTATTGTCTATTTGGGTGAAAGATTTAAAATCACCATATATACTGTATTGTGACAATGACATTAACAACCTGTTATGCCAAATTAAACAAATATAAATCAATTATAAAAAAATAACATTTTGTGTGTTATCTGTCAGGTTTATTCACTTTACTTTTTTCCAACTAAAGATCCATCACCATCAAGGTGCAAACTATTAACATTAAGACGCACACCACGTCCTCTTGCACTGTGCATATTGTTTAATATTGTGTGATATATCACTGCTATAGTAGCCCATCACTGATAGGATATGTCAATCAACCAACCAGGTGAAAACAATTACGTTTCAACATACCTCACTGCATAGTTTAACACTCTACGACGACAACTGCAATCAATCATCCAAGAGTAAAACAACAGTTGACTTGAACAATTATGGTGTTACCTTTACCGACTATATTAAATAACCTATGTCTTATTAATTTGTTTTGGAGATAAGGATAAGGATAGAGACACTCTTACCTCCATGCTGTTAGCGGAGATTCATCTGTCCCCTCTTATAAACGTATCTTCCTGTAATTACTCCCACCCTTTATTTTATGAGTCAATAAATGTTAAAGTGTTAACGGACATGTCCTTTATTGTAGCCTTGAAGTAGAACTAGATGCTCATGAGTCAAGACCAACTAAAGATTCTTGAGTTGACTCCATCTCCACATTTCAGTACTGTTAAGTAAATAAGTTTAATTTAAACAATAAAATGTCAATAATTATAGTTTATGCTAAACTCCCCATTGTGTAGGATATATATCTTTTGAAATATTTTTACTTAATAATGCATGTTTGTTGAACTTGGCTCACTGGAA
This sequence comes from Gymnoscopelus microlampas, assembly GCF_963454915.1. Lineage (NCBI taxonomy): Eukaryota > Metazoa > Chordata > Actinopteri > Myctophiformes > Myctophidae > Gymnoscopelus > Gymnoscopelus microlampas. The sequence continues at coordinate 24,274,380 of NC_139958.1, forward strand.
AGGCTGTCCTATGGTAACAGAGCCTTAGTATCATTAGTAACTAGAAAGTACTGTTCCTGAAGAAACAGTGTGGGATCGCTAAGAATGTTGCTGGTATTGAGTATTGATAGTGTTAGTGTTATAGTAGGGTCATAATACAATGACATCAGTATTATGACGTCACTAGAATGGCATTACCATTCACTAGAATGGCATTATGCATTATGACGTCACTAAATGGCATTTCTCCATTGAAATGACCCAAAAAACGGGGGGAATAATAGTAGCCTAATGGCCAATACATGAAAATCAATATAGGCTAGCATGTTTTTCATCAGATTTGTGGCACATACCAAACTAACTCGGCACTAATGTCCCTGGGGAGTGGCTCTCTGCCTCCACCTGATCTTCTGTGGTGAGGGGCCAGTAAGGTCCAACCTTACAGCTATATCAGCTATACCATGTACACCACATCTGACAACTAGCCATCACACAGTTAGCTATACAGTACATGGTCCAGTCCATTTTGCACAAAGCTTTGGTGAGAAGTCTTCTTTCCGGAAGGGGTCTAACCACCCACACTCAGGCCGCTGACACAACGTCCTCTCCCACACAACAGGAGTCATCATTCTGGCTAGCTTGAAACTTCAGCGGATGCTTTCCGGCTCATTTCATGCACTTCGCTCAGTCTGTCTTGTACTTTAGCTGTGCAACAACATAATGTAATCTCCCCTTATTCCTGGCTAGAAAAGTATGAAGTTTTCAAGTGACCACTGCAGGTGTCCCGCCTGACACCAGGTTAGCATTAACACTGTAATGATCGGTGGTTTGCTCACCAGAAGGAGCCATGGCAATAGCGTTTTGTATAGGAATCACTCTTTATTCTCCAAATCACATGCCAACACACACCAACTCAACTCACATGGGGGAAAGGAAGAGGGTTACATCCTGCAACTAAACGAGATGCAGTCCCCATAATGTCTTCACTTTCCCAATACAAATAAAGAACAATAACCGGAGGCAGACGCTGCCCTGGAGGCTCTTCCCCTGTGTGAGGGTCACCTGGTCTGGAGTGTTTGTTTCCACACGGCTGTCTTCTTCCCAGATGAGTAGAATGCCCACACACCATGTGCCCCAGAGGGCAAAGTCCTCTCCCTCACTGGTTGTCAACTTGTGGTTCCCGGGACCACCAGGGGTCTAAATAGACCCTTATGAGTCTGTAACTCTGAGCTTGAACAGCTTGAAATGGAACCAAATGGAAGGGTCCATTTGGATACATTTAATGTATTAGAGATAATAAATACTTCATCTAGTCTTCAACTCAACGCATTGTTCACCTTTGAGCAAGGTTCAGCATGATCTGACCATTCACTTCCATTATAAAGTGAAAGTTAGGCCTTATATTTCAAAACAATATAATGTGAGGAAAAAATGTGAAACACACAGTCCCTCTTCAAGATGGCTAGCCTCCTATCTAGCCTCAGGCGACACAATGACTTGATCTGATCATGATTATCGCCCACCCCTCTATTTCTTACAGCCTTCTTTTCCACAAACTCCTCTTCTCCTTTCAGTATCGCAACTGCAACTCATTAAAGCTCTACTTCATTGCATCCATCTTGATGGGATCCAGCTGATCAATTTCCTCTTTCCGTTTTTCAATGCCCCAAAGATTCTCTTTCCATTGCAATTTGTTGTTGATGAGACCCAGCTGGAATCTGAGATGTGCATTCTCTCCTCTGTGATGTACCGCTGCTTACTGAAGGTGACAGTGTTCAACTTGTTTTTTTGCTCTTTTAGCCACCTATGTTTCTGCCTCTCCCTCCTCTAAGATATTTCCCCATTGACATTCTTCACGTTGATCAAGTTCCTAGTTCCAGGCCTTTCCAGGTTTTGACTTTCCCAAACGGCAACCTCTTGGTCTCTTCCAGCCAGGGTGATCTGGTCTGGTGAGATTCTGCTTTTCATTGTCCCATAAAGATCATTCTGTCACACTTTGATAAGACCCAGCTGGTATTGGATATATTGTGCATTCTTGGAGATGAGCTCCTTGGTGAGTTTGATGTTCTCAAAGCTGGAAGCTCTCAAAGCCTTATTCTCAGCCTCTAGGCAGTCTCTATCAATGATAGCCAGCAGAAGGATGGAAGCATGGAACCTATCCTGAAGTCAGCTTCGGACCATAGGTTCCATCCTTTACAGCATTGTACGCACTGGGCTGATATTGTATTGTACTAAAGATGATTTCTTCATAACTTTTTACTTGAACATTTTTATATTTACAAAATCAATACAATTTAAAAAGAAAATCTAAAGTTGTCCCTACATGTTTGTAAATAATAATACAGTTGAAATAACTTGTCAAAGCCCCGAGCAAATAAGTTTCTCTTTCCCTTCACAATGAGGTTTACATTTTTAATTGCAAGGAATCACTAGCAACAACGCATGTGTTGATCCCATACTTCAGGATCCTAAACCATTTATAAATTACAGTATAATAAAACTAAATTCAAACCATGGGGTAAGGCTTCACAAAATAATAGTGGTGTCCAAACATGCACGTCGACTTAATGTGGCCAGTCTATGATGTTGATCGTCTATGACATGATCTATCGTGCACAACTCAACATTTTGGCAGGGTTTCTCACTTACATTTTTTAAATAAAATTAAAGTTAAATATAAAGACATATATACAATAATTGAAAATGCGTTGGCCTACTGGCCAAGGAAGTACCTGGAAATAATTAAAATAAGCACAATAAATATTATGCATGATAAAACACAGCTTTTGACGCAGTATGGGATGATGCTGACAGTGGTCAGAGGCACGGCGGCACTCTTGCAAAAGTACAGCAGGTAGAAGAGGGCAGCGTTGTGTGTGGGCAGCTTGAAGGAGTCAATCAGGTGCAGCAGGACCAGGGAGCTGATGACACACAAGGCCTTGACCAGGGTGCTGCTTCTCTTAGACTCGGTGTAGAGTGGAGAGTGCAGGCCCAAGCCCAGGCCAAACAGGGTCCCCATGCTGCGCATCAGGATGGCGAAGGAGGAGGTGTTCATCTGGACCCACTCAGCCCTCGCGCACCACTTCTGGGCTTTGTCCATTGTAGACAGCAGGTCCACACCCAGAGCCCTGAACAGCAGGTAGAAGCCAACAACAACAGAGGTCAAGAAGAGGGTGACGAAGAGGTAATTCTTCATGCTGGCATCGTAGATCCACTGGATCCTATTAAAGGCCTCGGCCACAATCATACCCATGATGACTCCGAGTATGACCTGATGGGGGAAGTGAGCCGCGATAAAGACCCTGGAAAGACAGACGCATGCCTGGACACCCCAGAACACCATCCACAGAATGGTCTTCAGGTACCAGCTCTGGCCGGTGGATCTTTTGTTTTTATGTTTCTCGTTGGTCATAATGGCCAGGATGGAGGTCACTAGTGTGTAATAGACACTTGCAGTTCCCATAGCGTGGCCGGATGGGCTGCCTGGTCCAGTTTCACACGTCATAGGGTACTGCTCAATATGAGGAGCACTGGTGTTGGCATAGTATTGTGTCTCGTGAACCCACCAGTAAGGTCTCCCCTCAAATAGAATCCATTTGAATACCAAGTTAAGCCAGTCGCCGATCGCAGCCACCCAGATTAGCTTTGTGCCCTCCGAGGAGCGCAGTTGGAACAAAAGGGGGGAGAACATGAATAAGGTTTTCCTGCGGTCTGATGCCCACGACACCCAGAGGAAGAAGCCATCCTTGTAGTAAGTCTGCAGGTAGTGTGTGGCACTCACCCCAAAGCCCCGTATGGGATCCATTATACTGTCCATCATCTTAGCATTTGCTCTGCTCTCCACGCCCACTATCTAGCTTTATGCAATCAACCTTGTGCTTCTGATATGCAGTACAGTGTTAGACATAAACATGACAATGGTGAAGACTACGTTTTGTTGCTGAGAAAAGTTCAGAAAAACCAAACACCCACAGACCTGCTGTTTTATACTCCACAATCTACCACTCTAACGCTTCATGAAGAACTTTGATGACGTCACCCATCTCAAATTCCTGTGATAAGTTATTGTCAGCCAGAGTAGATTCGGACATCAGCCAATGAGTGTGCAACATGTTTGACAGCCTGTTTTTGATGGTGCAGTAGCCGTTAAGAGTATTTGGAGGCCAGAATGGATCTGTGTGGAACTCCACATTTGGGCAAGACTGACGTCATATTTGATTCTGCCTCTGTCATCAAATATGATGTCTGGCATACACTCATTCAGGGATGTGTGGGATATGGATACTACTAGGCAATGTCCGGTGGGATGCATGTCCTTCCAGTCATGCAATACCCATAGTCAGAGTACTGTGTGCAGTACACTATACCCATTATCAAAGTAGCCTACTTGTAGGGCAGTCTATAACATCATATTGATGACAACAGGGATATCCACATATAGGCATAAAAGGGACACGATACAGACATATACAGAGATATAGAGATTTGTGGATTTATAGGATGGACACATACGCACGCATGCACGCACATGCACACATACGCACGCACGCACACACACGCGCGCACACACACGCGCGCACATGCACACACGCACACACGCACACATACACACAAACAACAGATGATAAAATAATGCACAACATTAAATTAGGAACACAAAGTCTGTTGTGTTAAGTTCAATTGAATGGTTGTGGATCATATAACTTTAGACAGATGTAGGAACTTTACTCAGTTCTCCAGTAGATGTCGCTAGATAGATAGATACACTTTAGATAGACTAGATAGCTTTAGATAGATGGATGGATGAGCTGGATGGAACTAAACTGCTAACTAAAACTACCAACTCTTTTGCTCTTGTTTTAACTCTTTCTCTTTCTTTACTTATTATTATTGTTATTATGCTGCTGCACTGTCTGAAGGAAGCCAAACAAAAATAAGTTTTCTCTTATGTACCTGTACACAAGATGTAACAATAAAACACAACTTCAAACTTGAACCTTGGATGGATGGATGGATGGATGGATGAGACCAGTTTGAGACCAGTGGGTTGAGACATTTACCTGTCAGTGCACAAGGGAGGAGTTAGGGAGGCTATTTAAGGACCAGGTGTAGCAGACTCAGGTGTTTTGCCCTATACTAGATAAATGGATACAGTATGATAGATGTGAATCAGCATTACACCCTGAGCGGACTGTCTGCAGCCCAGACATGTTCTTACCTGCAACACTATGCTTCACTATGATGTGTTGTTGTGACACATGCAGTTTCAACATAACTTGCCTTGAACACTAAATCTTGGAGACAACTGACTACTAGGCTATTTTGTTTCCTTGCTTTGGATGGGCAGAAATTCACTGGAGCTCTTCTCTTCTCTTCTCTTCTGAAGGCAACAAGAAAGAGGTATGTCTATATTCTATTAAACAAACTCATTCTAAAGACACTTTAGGGCAGTGGTTCTCAAAGAGCGGTCCGACCAGGGACCCGCTGGGTTCCTTGAGTGAACCCTCACAGGTCTGTAAAACTCTCTCTGAGTGTACAAATGGAACCAAATGGACCTGTAAAGGCTCCATTTTTGGTTCCATTTGCACACTCTCTGAGTTATGAGGGTCCTTGAAATAAAATGTAAGTTTGAGAACCACTTTAGGGTAATACCCCTTTAATCTAAACATGAATGGGGCACACATTGTGTGTGTGTGTGTGTGTGTGTGTGTGTGTGTGTGTGTGTGTGTGTGTGTGTGTGTGTGTGTGTGTGTGTGTGTGTGTGTGTGTGTGTGTGTGTGTGTGTGTGTGTGTGTGTGAGAAAGCTGTGTCTCGATCGGTCACGGGAGCATTTGAAGAGTGACGTCATCCGTCCTAAACCGGGTAACAACCCACCATGGGTAACAACAATCGTTGAGAGAGGAGCTCCTCGTCCCGTCCTGAGCTAAACAGGGCTCATCTTCTTCTTGAATAGCTCAACTTTTTAATGTATTCAGGCCGCCTCAGACCAGTGTGTGTACAGCCAAGGAGCACTGTTTTGTTCTCCTTTATGCCTGTTGTTTTCCCTGTTCGACTCCACTCCTCCACTCTCCACACAGGAGGACTGCCCAGTCAGGCTAATGTTAGTTGTTTTACCGGCTTAATGGTGTTTAAGGAAGATCGGTTCCGAATCAATCTTTTTTACCCTCTCTCTCTGGTTGCTCTCTCTCTCTCTCTCTGGTCGCTCTCTCCTGTCGAGTCTTCCAGCGATCTGCAACTTTTATAGGGTAAGTAAAGTGTTCCAATGGTGAATTCACATGAGAAAGTTCATGTAGACCAATGTGTTCACATTGTGTGGGCATAGCTAGCCTACTCTTAGTTGGTTTGATACAGTGAGTCCTGATTGTGCTCAGTAATAATTCATTCTCCGTCGTACGGCGGTGTCGTCGCGTGCCGAAAATAGCCGATCTACAAGCTCACAGCGCGTCTCATTATGTGAGCTTGTAGATCGGCTATTTTCGCCTGCTCCTGCATCGGATGATGATACATCATGGATACATCATGTCGCGCGCATTTGCTACTTTGTGTCAAACGCACCAGTTTGTTTCCAAATGCTGCCTGATAGAACTGTGTGTTTCTGGCAAAACGCTGCTCCCTCTGGGAATAATATAATATGCGTCGCTATTCAGGCTACTTAAACCCTGTTTTATTGTTCACATTTACAGGCGTTTTCTGTTACTCAAGAATGCTGCTCTCTAATAGAACGTGGGTTTCAGTGTTGGTAACGTTTTACTATAGAGCCCGTTCTGTACAAGCTGGTCGGTTCTCTACGTGGGGTCCGTCCAGGGACCTCCAGGGGTCTTTAAGGGGGTTCTGCAGGATCCCCTGCTAAAGGATTTTAGGAACCTAATGGACCTATACTGATCTGTTCTCCGAGAGTGCACAAATGTATCCAATAATGGACCCTTATTAATATGGGTCCATTTAGTTCCATTTGTACATGCTCAGAGTTAGATAAAAGTTAGCTCCATAAAGAACCTCTCACTCCGCTATACAGCTCCGAGATGAGGTTCTATGTCGTCCTCTCCCAGGATCGGTCGAACGTCCGCCAAGGATCCGCTGTTTACCCTTTTGTAAACGTCGTATCCCAAAACTAATGGTAGATTCCAAATCTCACGGATGTTTTAGGTTTGGACCGGAGCATAATATTTTAGGTCTGGAGCGAAACTACCCGTTTAAATCGCTTATTTAGTCAGCCTGTGGCCATGTTTCCCATTCAACCCGGAAAACACCCCCTACGTCCGCTGCCAGTACTGCTCCCGGTTTGGCTACAATGGGAAACATGGCCACAGGCTGACTAAATACGCGATTTAAACGGGTAGTTTCGCTCCAGACCTAAAATATTATGCTCCGGTCCAAACCTAAAACATTCGTGAGATTTGGAATCTACCATTAGTTTTGGGATACGACGTTTACAAAAGGGTAAACAGCGGAGCCTTGGCGGACGTTCGACCGATCCTGGGAGAGGACGACATAGAACCTCATCTCGGAGCTGTATAGCGGAGTGAGAGATTCTTTATGGAGCTAGATAAAAGTGAGGATTTTACTGTGAAGGATTGATTGAATACTTTATTAACAGTTTGCAAATTGTACAGAGGTGGTTTACAATGATTTTTTAAAGGATAACACAAAAAGCCCTTGGGGTTTGTTTCCATTGTGGTCCTGTGTATTCAATACATTTAAAGAGTCAAGACCTACAATAATATACAATGATAAACAAGACATAATCAATGGTGCTAAGCTTAGAGGGCTTTTTTAGGACCATTTACAAATTGCAGACAGGTGCTCTTTTATGGTGCGGGTTTGAAGGCGGGTAAGGAGTTACACTTTTTGATGTCTGTTGGAAGGGCATTTCACATTTTGGTGGCAGTAGAACGAATTTGACCCCATGTTTGTGCTGAATCTGGGTTGAGGATGGGGTCCCACCATCCCAGGGATAACACATCTATCAAATGGTTATCTGTGGCCTAATGTATATTATATTACTGGGGGTCTCTGAGATGAAAAAGGTTGAGAATCACTGCTGCAGTAAACTGGGCTTTTACAGACTTGTGTCAGGCTACAAAACCATACCAGGAGTAGCTGACTGATCTATTTTGGAGAATACACGCTGTGGGGTTTAGTTACAGCCCTTTGAGAGTGGGGTTGCAGTCAACCAAGTATAGGAGTTATTTAAGAAATATAGTGACATAAAAGTCGGTAGAATTCTGACTGTAGAGCAATGGCCTAAAAATGACTACTACTCCTGTTGACACAACTTCTTAGCATAGTGAGTAGACATGATTTAATTCACATGGAAATAGACCCCTTAACAGACAACGTCACACTGATAAGAACCAGTATGCGTGCAACCAGTATGCGCTAAATGAAACCCATTCTATCAGGTCTCGCCAGGACGTGCCACACAAGAGGGGGTTGGGGTGTGCTGAAACTAGCGCACCCCGAAACAACAGGTTGGAAATTGATTGCGTGAAACAATCACCTGCGCATCCAGTCTCAATGTTAGTAAACAATTAATTGGTCTATACGTGGATGCTCTGGGTGTCTCAGGTTTCACCTGGGGTCATGATAAAGGATTATGTCTTATTTGTCCAGGTGGCAGCAATATTAGACGTCAATCACAATGGCATGGAATTATTATAGAAGACAAAAAGCGAGCACAACAAGTAATCAACTATTTATTTACCAGGTGTACGGCTCAGAAGAGTTCAAGACCAGCAAAAGCCCACCAGCACTCACGGAAGTGAATACTGAGACTGAGTAGTACCCAGGTATTCCTGAAGTGAGCTGTTACTTTTATTCCAATCAGGCACGGTCAAAGCCTTCCTCAGAGTGATCAATCTCGCTGAGGAAGGCTGCCTTTGGCCGAAACGCGTTCGTGGTTTGACCGTGCCTGATTTGAATAAAAGTAAATCAAAGTACCCGAAGGACACTTCTGTGAGTGCTGGCAGTCTTTTGCTGACATGGAATTATTATAACCTGTCAAAAGCTACATGGTGCACACCTGTGCCTTGTGATTCTATTGGAATATCAAAGTAATATATTACCAATCCAGATGTTGCCCACATTCCCTAAAGCAGTTATCACAATGGTGAACGTGGGCCAGATTACTCGCATGCTGCAGGATCAAATGAAATCAATTCATCGACAGTCTCTTTAGGATCAAACTGGTAAAAGGAAAAAAGAGACCTCCCACACACAGTAAAATGGACCATTTTATCACTCTCAGTTAAATTAACACCTGTGCCGTGCCTGCATTGTACCTTAAACATGGCTTTACTTACTGGTATGAAACATCAGCCCTTGAGAGAACCACTTAAGTTGAATGTAGGAGACCATTTCACACCCTTAATGCAGGCTTTTCCATGTCTCTATACACTTTTCAGCCACAGAACTCATTCCTCAGTTCAATTCTAATTGTGACTTCAAAAGTGCAAATGTATGCATGTATTCATGCATTATTACAACCCATTACAAACAATATGGTTGTAATGATGATATGGATAAACAGTCTATTTGGACAGGAATTCACAACAGATTAATTTGTCTTAACACTTAAGAGCCAGTCACTGAAAACAAATAACAATAACTCCATTCTGAAACGTGTGGATTGGATTCCCACTTTGATGCCCTGCTGCACACATGAGACTGCCTTTGAGGAATTGTAACTCATGGCGAGACAACTCTGAATAAGGTTTTCAGTCTTTTCTGGAAAGTCAAGCAAAATGTACACTTTGTATACATGTGTCAAATGCAATGCGGCACATTTTTCAGTTGAATATCAGTTACTTACTGTGATTGACACTGCCATACAAACACGTTTATTAGACCTGGCATCCCTATTTTGAGCATGTCATTATAGGTGAATGTAAAAGGTTTTTTTTTCCTCCTGGAAAAAAAGCTCACAGTGCGTCACAAAGAGACGCGTTGTGAGCTTATAGAGTGACTGTTTTCGCTATTTGTTGTACAATTAAGTATATCAGGCTTAAGTGGTTACCGTAAGTTTGGATGTGATGCTGACTTGACTGCAGTGTGGGGCTTTAACCAGCATTTTATTTTCCCTCCCAGGCCTTTCTGAGAGAGTGAGACAAACTGCATGGACCAGACTGAACATGAAGAGCCTCAAAGCCAAGTTTAGGAAAACCGATGTGAGTAAACTATACTGTGGTCTAATGTAGTGCAGTATGTTTATGGCCGTGTATGATTGTGTGTCACGTGTACTGTCTGTGTGCACGTGCAGTCATGCACACATTTGTGTCCATGCATATGGATGTCTGGAACCTAAAGACATACTGTATACTGCACTGTCAATCACACACACACACACACACACACACACACACACACACACACACACACACACACACACACACACACACACACACACACACACACACACACACACACACACACACACACACACACACACAGACACAGACACAGACACATGCACAGATCAGCGTGAACTCTTTGAATCAGTATGTAAAAGCCACAAATTCCTTCTAGCAGTCTGGCTGAACTATTCCAGACAGGGATTTGATCCTGTTCAGTATGAATCAGTCTTTTGGGAGAGATTTTTCCATGTTAGGACAGTCGATCGTTCAGTCACTGTTGTAAGATTCCCTCACAGGAAGTGAGGCGCCTGCACACAGCACCGTGACTCATCTGTTGTCACGGTGACCATAATGACACAGAGGCGAGTGCCAGACAGGAAGAGTCTGGTGGTGTGTTGGCTAAAAAAGTATACATTTTGAGGATGGAGGGTGTGCCAGAGAGGTGGAGTGGAGAGGGCTTGCTAAATGAGATATTTTGGTTAGCATAGACATGAGTTTCAAAGAGACTCCAAGCTTAGGTGGGGTAGGATGATGAGCTGTGGTTAAGTGTTATGCTCTGTTGACATAGATGGTGCCATCGAGAGGAAGACTGTGTTTGGGCACATCCCTCCTTACATTTTTGATCTGGTAGGCCTATCCAGGAAACGGTACAGAAGTTGTTCATAGGGGTTTTGGGATATTCACTGTTATTATTGTGTTAGTTTTAAACCATCTAAGCTTCATGGTTGTTAGATATCACAGCCACAGGCCTGTGTGTGTGTGTGTGTGGGAGAGAACAAGAATGAAAGAAAATTGGTAGGTGGAGGAGTAGGCTGCAAGATCGTAGTTGCTTTTCTGTGTCTGAATAAACCTGCCCTCAGTCTCGCACCTTTACTAACATTGTCCACCCAACACCAAGATAAAAGCTTTAGTTTTAACGAGTCGCCATGTTTTTGACAGTGCAAGTTCGTGGTGATGTTGTAATTCACGTATTATTTCAGACTCAGAAAAAGCATTCATTATACAAGAGAGCCAGTGGTGGGTGGGATGAAAGAAAAAGCAGTAGAGAATTGCTGTGAATGTTGCTAAGGAACAAGACTGCATCCATTAGTAATCATACATATTGTAGCATCAGATGCCTCACTCCCACATCCATTGTCATACCTTTGATCTCTTTGAGATGTTCCCTTTTTCAATCACTTGAAGCCTGGCATCCCTATTCAGGGGTGAACAGTCGACAAAAATAGCTGATCTACAAGCTCTGTGTGACGCATTGAGAGCTTGTGGATCAGCTATTTTTTGTGAAGAGACTTGGCGTAGACGGAATTGCTAGTGGATATAGAGCCCTGGTGACCCCAGTCAACTAAGTATATAGGGTTTACTTAATGGATATTCAGTTGGATTTACCATACAATCCTTGATCCGTGATCTATGTGCTATCTATCTGTGAGGAAATATAGACCTACCATAGATTATGGTTTTACATATCAGACACAAATGTACAATGTTTATTTCCGAAGTGCAATGTAATGTAAATGATCAAATACGAAACTACAAACCCAGAAACTGGGATTGCAGTTGAAAACTCTCGTGCATATTTACAAAAAATGGCGATGGATACATTGCTGCTTTTTAAATCAGAATTCTCTTGCTGATTATATAAGTCAATAATGCCATGCCCTTCACTGTATGTGTGCCATGGCATAATATGTATTGATTTTAGGATCAGTCAGAAACCAGTGTGGAATTGTGCTGTTGCAGGGAATGTTGAAGCTTACTGTTTTCTGAGATTATAAAATAAGCAGTAGGCTGATGCACTATTTATACTCAACTATGCACTCACAATACTTTGTATATATGCATCTTTGGTCATACCATGTTTGTTTTTAGTCCTTTTCATAAAAGTGATAATGGGTATAACAATTATTATCCCAACTGAATTACCTACATTTTAGGCAGAATAATCAGATAAGACTGATAATAGGGGGCAGCAGTGACCTAAATGTTAGAGCAGGGGTCAGCACCATGCCAGCTTGTGGTGGACATTTTCTCAAAATTAGATTTTTGCCACGGACATACAAAATAAGTGGTCAATAATATTACCAGAAACCATAGGCAGAGAATGGGGAGGGCTAATAGTCTATTTGGATACAGGATAGGAAGGCACTAGGGACATCTGGGCACCTCCATGTAAAATTGGCTATTTTGTCCATCATTATCAGACTTAATTTTATCCTTCAACTCATTGTTTATGCCCCAAAATGACTAGATATACAGGTTTTGTAGCAATTGTAGAAAAATTAGACCTTAATTTGTCGAATGTTTAAGCATGTTCTATTGTTCTAATCATATTTTAATTTTATCCTCTTTCCTCTTTTTTTACATTTTGGAAAAAATAGCCAATTTATCACCAAGGTGCTCACTCTTCCTTGGTGCCCACCTACCCTGTTACCATCTATTTGACCAACTATTATAGGCTATTACCGGGTATTTTTAAGGACCCCATTGTCAACGTTATGATGTAGGCTAAACAATAATGCACACAGCTA
>NC_139958.1:24287438-24387438 GCF_963454915.1 Gymnoscopelus microlampas
TCCAGTTCCAATTTTGCCTGCTCATTTCTTAGTGTCATCACTTCCAATTTCACTTGTTTAATCTATATCCTGATTGAGTTCTCTATCCTGATTGGATAAAATTGGAAATGCAGTTTCTGTTTTATAAAGAGCTGGAGAGACAAGGAGACTCCTTTTACTGAACAAACAGAACTAGAATGTAATATGTCATCCCGACACTTTACCAAATTAATTCATACACAATATTAAATATTAGATTGTGAACATTTAGAGAAGACATATTTTTATGTTGGTGACCCCTGGGTTAGAGGAGTGTACGTGTTACCGGAAGTTTGTAGGTTTGATCCCCTGGACAGTCGAGGACAAATGTGGGAGAGGAAATGAATGAGTATCACCCACTCCTCTCACCGTAGTGTCGTTGAGCAGAGCACTTCTTCCAAGCTGTTCCAGTGGAGTTGCTCAGTGGCCAACATTAGAAACCCTGCACTCACGACAGCGACTTTGTTGCTATACAGGTATCGCCAAGTCTTTTCTTTGTGATATTGGAGCTTTCTTTTTATATCAAACCACTACATGGACCCCGAGCATCCCTATTCTTGAGGGAAAATAGCCGATCTAGAAGCTTGTTGTGGGCTTGTACTGTAGATCTGGCATTTGGGAAAAAGAGCAGACCAAGTACAGAACCAAAGGTCAACAAACAAACAAACAAATACAACATTAATTTACACATCACTGATGATAGTGCTGTCAAACAAGTCTATGAAGCAATCTATGAAAAAGTGGAACCTGCAACACGATTTTACACAATATGTAGTGGGGGCCCTGCTTCATCTCTTTCTGCTAAGGGGTCCTTGGCCTGAAAAATGTTGAAGACCCCTGACCTATATAGTGCAACAACAACAACATTGTTTCAAGAACATTTTAGGGCAAGAAATAGGCCACACAGTTGCTATTCATTTGATTTTAATTTTATATTCACAACATCTAGTTTAAAGTTTGTTATTTGTGGCCTCTGAGCAGTATAGTCCTAGTTGTCAAAGTATTTTTGATTGATTAATTGACTTCTTTATTGACATATTTGCATGTGCAAGAAAAAAAACACCTGCATACAATAGTCAAAAGGATGAACACAAGAAAGCTGGAAGGCTTATTTCCATTGTGGTCCTTTCACAGATGGTTCAATACACAACAGTAATACATATTTAAAGGTGATATATCTATATATTAAAAGTGATATATCTAGATGATGTTACAATTAGGGTATAGTTATGAATAGGTCCTGCCATCATTCAGCCATCTTTTGTGTGAAGATTTAAATTGTCCTTTGAGACCATGGATTTGAGACTTTTAGGAAGCTCATTCCACATGACAGCTGCTGAGTATAAGAACGTGCTCTCACCCTTACCGCTGTTAAATATGCATGGTACAAAGTCTGTAGAAAAGTAAAACAAGTATGTGTGTAAAGTATGTTTCATGTTGGCTCCTATAAGTTTGATTACCTACAGCATAATGAACAAAATAAACGATTTGTCCTGTGGTTTGTGGCAGTGACATTTCCATTGATATTTTCGCCAAATGCATGCATATGACATAAAATAATTGCTAAAGTTCAACATTACTCACTTTCTTTGTTGCCAAGTCGCAGTGATATTGTCACCAGACATCTCACAGCTCCATGTCACTAAGGGTAGTCCCCCAGCTACCATTGGAAATGAATGACTGTCTGCCATCCGCTTTGTCTCTTGTTATCACTGACGGTGTGACCACATCGTGAGACTGTGGTTGTACTGGGACGTCACGTTTCCAGGTGTGAATGTGAACAACTGCATGGGTGAAGCAGGGCATTGGCTGAAAAAGAACACTCGTGCTCAGCAAACCTACCATGGGTAACTGAAGCAAAAGTAAAATTCACGGTCATAGCTACAATATGACTCTCCTCAAAACACAGCATGTTTACTTCTGAGCCAATAGTCATCATTCCATTGCACTTTTTATAAACCCCATAATCAAGGGTAATAGAAAGAAAATTTCTCCTTGATTCTATTTTGGGATTTGTGTGTCAGTGATAGATGCGCAGGAATGAGTTCCCCCCACACCCTCCCATTCATTCTCCAACAAAACGAGAAGCAGGATGCCTACACAAATAGCTTCTTTTTTTTAATGTAGTTGGGCATTTGCCAGATTGGCCTTTGTAAATGGAGTCACTGTTTTAGCTGGGGTTCAGAAATATTTAGTCAAATCTCTGCTAAATGTTTCACTCTCAGGACCCTCCTCCATACTAGCAAGCTGAATGTATCTGGCAGCCAATGTACTACACTCAAATGTCTCTGAGAAAGAGGCCTAAATAAGGTAGAGATTTCTTAACCAGACAAACCCTAGCGTCCCTATTCTAAGCATGTCATAATAAGCAAACATTCCATGAAAATAGGCAAAGGGATTTGGTGTAGAGGGAAGAAGGAGGGGGCCAACTACGGACCCCTGGGGGACCCCGGTCAATAAAATATATAGGGTTTAAGTGGTTAAATGCTTCAGAAAATCTGGTATGGGATTGGATATTACTGACATGATATTCAGTAAACACTGTAACAACACTAGTGATATGAATGATGACTAGCTTCAATTTACTATTAACCCGAAGTTGTTTAGTTTAGAGGTCCTGCTTCCTTGACTAGTGTGCTGCACTGGATTCTATTACTGAAAGTTCTAGAGGCAATTGTCTGTACTATTAGAGCATTGGAGGGATGCCGAAGTGAAAATGAAGGTCAGGTTGGTAGAAGATCAGTCAGGTTCTCTGAGACTTAATACATGTGTGCGCGCGTGCAAACTAACAAACTGCCAGACAGAGAAGCTTGGCTTTTTAGAGCGGATATTGTGAATGCCCCATAGAAGTGTGAAAATTATAATTGTGAAAATACATTTGAAAGCTGAAGGCCATAACTTTCATGTTCTTCTGACCAGGATTCAAACCTAGGCCCCTTGCAGAGCACGTTTGGGAAGTCAAGTTGTTTTCATTTGAGTTTCATGCAATTACTCTTCTCAACCAGTAGTGGTCCTACCCAAACACAGGATGTAAATGTCTCAATAGAAGAGCAGGGAGACCACCTCCAACCATCGCAGTCATGCAGATTGGTCTAAATGCCATTTTGCTTTAAAACGTAAAATCCAAAAGGTTTCACATAGCACAAAAGGTTAACAATAGAACAACTCTACCTCCTGGACTTTGTCATGCAGTGTCTAATCAGCAAAGTTGTATCATGCTCTGATGTTTTATTACGTGAAAGATTGCAGATGCCTGCCAATGCCTAGGAATAAAGGAGAGCATGCACTCTGCTTCATCAGGCACAATGCGCAGGTGTGTAGCTATACAAGGTCAGGGTGAAACAAAATAATTATGTAAACCACATTAACCCCCTGGCGTCCCTATTTTTGCCTTGCCATTATAAGCAAAAGATTTTCAAAAATGAAATTTCTTACAAAACGTAATGTGAAGTTTGTGAATTAATATTTATTTAATGTCTCAGAGTGTAACTGACTTTGGATAGGTGGACTACTTTAAACTATCGCTAAACTATTGCAGAGTGACCAGATATTTTACCTGGGTTACACCATCTGATAATCCTACTTGAATGTTGTCAAACATGACTCATGTAGCCTACCGGACCGGTATATTAATCCCGCTAATGTTTCAGCACCGCGGGCGTCGAAAATACAGCTTGTCTTGACAGCGTGCTCGGGCATGGATGTACGCTCCAAGCTGGTTGAAATTAAAAGGCTAGAATAAAGATACAAGGATTCGTCAGTAATGTCACTGTCATGTGGAAGTGTTTCAGACTTAACATAGGCTGTATCAAATTCCATCAATGCACACTTTGGTTGAATGACATTTGATTTATATGACATTTAGCGTTAGCCATGCACTGCCTAACTACTAATGAAATTGGAATATATTTACTATCGATTATTTATTTGACAGCCCTAGCGTAGTGTGTGTCTGTGTGTATCATTTCCTGTGTACATGAATGTGAGTATAGGTCTGTGTCTCTTGTGTGTGGCCAAATTTATTGGGCATATTACATTTGGTGCTTTTTTGTGTGTGTGTGTGTGTGTGTATTTGGGTGAGTGGATTTAAGAAACTGGCAGGCATTGTAAGATGGTTTCTGGGAATAGTTTTTGGCTAGCAGCCACAGACTTACAAGGAGACAGACATTCTTACTGTATATACTCTGCTCCTCCAGTTACCAATCAGCTATGTTCTTAGTCTTTACACAGTCACTTCCATGGTACAATCAACATCAGAAATTATTCCTTTGTTGCTTTATGTTTATTTGACTGTTTTGAGTTCAGATACCTTTCGATGAGCATTTACCATCGTATTGTACCGTCTTGTACTTTATTACCCAATTTTGACATACTTTTATGGTCTAAATCATCTATAAAAAAACGTATTAATCGATAATGACAATAATGTTTAGGCTATTTGCAGCTCTTATGAACTGTGTTGTTCTTGTTGCACCCAAACACAGTACACACATTATGTATTCTTACTATTATCCCATAGTACATCACCTGTGTACTCTATTATCTGTCTACTCAATTATCTGTTTACTCATTATCTTTTTACTCCATTGTTGACAGTAGTCTACTAGTCGTAGTATTACCCTGCACCCAGCTCTACACATGGTTACCCTACTTTACCCTACTCCCCAGCTGTTAGACTGAAAGGGATTACACACACACACACACACACACACACACACACACACACACACACACACACACACACACACACACACACACACACACACACACACACACACACACACACACACACACACACACACACACAAAGCTGCATTCATCTTTCTACATGGAGTTGTGCAGTGCAGTTACAACACACATCTAAACACACACATTAGGCAACAATTCAAAACAAACACACACTCCCCTTTTATTCAGTGTTTCAAGATGTGTCTAATTGATGTGTGCGCTTGTGGATTATGCTGCCCCTCTCTCTCTCCAATTACAGACATTCTCATGGCTTAAAGGCTGTTCACACCTGACCAGCATGATAATGATGACGATAATACTGTGAGCATCCACACTGATGTTGTCGTTATAGTTGTAGTGTGGACTCTGCTATCTACTTGAGTTAGGACAATTTTTTTTGACGTTATAGTTAGAGTGAATTTTGTTCTTGGTGTGGACTGTGGCCGGCCCATTACAGCTTGCCGGTCTTCATTTATTCTCTATTGGCTATGTGTAGCCTGGCAGCCAAAGAAGGAATTTTTGCCACTCCAGATTGGAATTAGATTCATTTTTATCAATTCTGAACTGCAAAAAAACACATGGAAACCAACTTTTGCTAATTACATTTGTGGTTTGAAGAGAAACTAATCTGATTTCTAAAGATGTGCCGGCTCATACTACTCTGGACACTCGGACACTGAAGCCTGGTTTATGCTTCATTATGATGGTGTCACTTGCTGAAAATAGCCAAATGAGTCGCATCCCAATGCATTTTGAGCTTGATCTGCTATTTTGACATGTGATACCATCGTACAAGTTAAGCATTATTCATACATCATACTTATGTCGTTACGTCTTTACCACAGCAACCAATGTAGATACTGTAGGTCGATGATGTTTGAGTAAACAAATCCAATCTGATCACTTGCAAATAAGTCACTTCTAAAGATCGTATTTGAAAAATTAATTGGATTTGCCTGTAATATGAACAAAGCCTTTCAAAGCCATCTACACCTTGAGTCACACTTAAATTTTAAGCAGTCATGTTGCCTCTGAAACATGTAAAATTGATAATTCTTTATTGCCTTGGTGGAGTTGTTGGTGCATTGAATACAATATATGTATATGTAAATATATATATATATATTCTTTTCACTAGATCTTTGTTCACAAAATCACTCTTACAATCTCAATAAGTCTCAACATATGTGTAAAAAAGAAGAAAGAATATATCACATTATGGAATCAAACATTTTGTAATGCAAAATATAAATGTCTCAGCTAGGGTTTGTTTATTTGATTTGGCTTGGCTTTGCTAGGTTTGGCATGGAATGGTGTGGTGTGGTTGTGTGTTGTAAAAGGGTATTAATGCTGTTAAACCTTTTGGAGCAGCAGAGGTTTAATCTGGGGATCTAAGAGAGGGGGAGCAGGGATGTACAAGCATATGTGTGTGGCCATGAGAGAGAGAGAGAAAGAGAGACAGACAGAGTGAGAGAGAGAGGGTGAGTGAGTGAGAGAGTTTGTATGAATGTGTGACTATGAAAGACACAGTTTTCCCCCCAAATATATTAGTGTATTGTGTTCCATTGATATGTTTTCTAACCTAATTATTATTAAACTATTAATATGGGTCTACGTGGACCCATTGTCAGCCTTCTGATTGGTGCCTGTGACTCCCTGACTGACCAACCAGCAAGCTCCTTCCGTAAGACGAAGTTTAAAATGGAAATTAAATACATTAAATATCGAGGTAACTTAATCTTGAACAAAAACATCAACATTGTCTTATGAGCATTTATGATGAGCGTCACCCGATACAGCTGGTTCTGAACTGTAATAAAAGCAGATATTTTTGTTCCATACCATAGCTTTGCATGCCATCCCAGGTGTTTGCCGTCTTACCGTTTGGTCCAAGTTCAGACAACTAAGACTCTACCTACTGGATGGTTAGTGGTAATTGTACTTGCGACTGTTTGGTCAGCAGGTCTTGAAAAAATGTGTCCCACTACACAGTGAGCCTGAGAGAGGATGGACAGAACATGGTCTGTAGCTAGTTCAAAGTGATGAAAGAGGAAAGAAAAAGGGAAATGGCTTAGGACTTGTTTAGACATGGATCCAATTAAAGCAGGAACAGTCCATGCTGGCTCTTTATTTCTTATCTCCTGTTTACATGAACTAGTACAGACATATGGACACTTGGACAGGGAAACCCAGCATTCAGCAAATAAGTTGGGAACTAAGGACTGTGTGCGTGTGTGTGCATTGTCCAAGTGCCTACATTTAAGGACTTGGGTGTGTCATTTTATTTGAAGCTTTTATGTTACTAGTAAGTCCAATGTGTAGCGTGCCTCACCACACTGGCAGAGTTGTTTGCAACATTGAGAGCTGGATGAAGAGAATGGTGTTTCACAAGACTGAGAGCACAGGTACAGACTTAAAAAAGTGCCCTCCTCAGAGCGCAGATCTCCGCCAGGCCTGGTTGCTTACCCAGGGCTGTGTTAGTCCTGGGGTGCAGCTGTCATGACATGAGGAAATAGAGTGCGGGTGAAAATAGAGTTTGTACGACAGACAATGCAACTGTTCACGTTTGAGACACTGTGGCTATGGGAAGAAGTGAAAGCGCTGTTGGAAGTGCACTCTATAGAGGCATCTCAACATGCAATTCCAATTTGGGCATGATAGGATGGTGTTTTTTGTGTAAGAAATAGGCCCCGTCATAAATTGTTGAAGGCATTTACAGGCAAACGGTATAGTATCAAAAACATGTTGACAGTCTGTTGACAATGACTGAGATGTAAGGTTGGGGATACTGACATGTAAGGAAGAGACCATCTTAATGGATAGAAAAGGAACAGTGGTGCTGGGGAAGAGAGATGATTACATCTTGTTGCATTTACAAGACGCTAGAGGGCCTTCAAAAGAGATTAGGTAGGGCATTGGTTCTCAAAGTGGGGTCCGGGGACCCCCAGGGGTCCTTGGGGAGGTTCCAGGGGGTCCTCAGCAAAATGTGTCGGTACAGAATGACAATCATTTAATTTCTTTGGGAAAAATATAGAAAATGTTTGGAAACTTTTGAATCATTTTGAATGTATTAACATAAATCTTCTCTTCTGGGGGTCCTTGGCACAAAACGTTTTCAGATGGGGGTCCGCGGGCAAATACATATCAATTTGGGGGTCCTTGACTTGAAATTCTTTGAGAAGCACTGAAGTAGGGTTCCCTTGCTCAAGGGCACTTCAGCATGTATGCCTATACAGTCCCTTGTCCTCACTCCAATCATCTCCCCTTTCTCTGTGAGTTAGGTTCATCAGAGATAGGCCTAGTTCAGTTAAAGATCTTTATGAGAGGAGACTGTTTGGCTTTGAGCTGGTAAGCTTTCAGTTTACTTATGAGAACAGTTTTTGCTGCCAGGCATTTGTCAGATGTGCTTTTAGTCTTTTTTTCTGTTTTGTTATTTCAGCCTGTATTTTAGCCCAGTGATTTAGCGAACCAAAATGAAAGATAGGTTTACGGATCTCCAAAGTGTCTGAGTGGACCTAATGGTGCCTGTGTCTTATGTCTTGTGTTTTATCAGCCAGAGCAGGGCAGAAACCTTGTGCTCTATCTATTCATCTTTTTATGTTTTCTTTTCATAAATGAATTAAAAACATTGTTGTATGCAATACTTTCTCACCCCAAGAAGTCAACCGGGACGGACATCTCAAGAAGTCAAACGTTGACTGGAAGGGGGGGGGGGGGCAACTACGTCACATGTTGACTAGGGGGAAGATGATTTTTTATTCTGTCCCTATTGGGACATAACTCGAACACCGCTGAGTCGTTTCAATTGGAACGCGCCACCGTCGTTTTAACAGTTTTTTTGCAGACCCTTGGCATCACCCTTTTACGTCTTGGGTTGGAGAACTGCACTTCCGCATTCCTGGAGTGCGGAAGTGACCGGTAAGGCACCGTTTGACTGAAAGGGTACCCTCTTTCAGTCACCTTTTGACTTCTTGGGATGTCCGTCCCAAGAAGTGAGACAGTGTTGTCGTATGACAGTGTCGCACAAAGGTAGTGAAAATAGCCCATCCACAACCTCACACGGCGTCACATCGCGATGCATAGTAAGGTTGTATAGATCGTCTATTTTCTGTATGTTTTTTACTTTTGGAACTATATTTCTGCCTATAATGACATGGCCAAAATAGGAAAGCCAGGTTGTAAGTGGTTAAGTCTGTCTGTGTGTATTATAAACATGTAACCAATGAAAAGTATTAACATGAGTTTGTGACAGAATTCTTTTTTCCTTTTTCCTTTTCCTTGTGAAGATTGCCAATCTGAATCTATGTGTGTACACCTACGCATTTTGTGCACACATGTGCAGGCTTTCAGTTACATTTTGATTTCTACAGAATGTGGACACTGTATGTAACTGAGGGAGAGGTGTGTGTTTTTCCTATTACTGTACATTAACTCTCTCAGTAGCTGTTAAGTGTTGGAGTCTGGGTGCTTTCCAAGTCCAACACTGTTTATTTATAGGGCAGGATAGGCTATTTTTGTGTCAGCAGGAAGTGTTGCGTGACGACTATTTTTACTGGGGCCTTCTAACAACCACAACCAACTTATCATGGACTTTTACACGAATCCCCCAGCTTTAATGAAGTAAGCACCTTGAGGCAAGCAAGAGTCTTTAAATGTTTTCAGATGGAAGTACCCTGTACTTACCCAGTTAAAGTTGTGTTTTTTATTGAGTTTGATTTTTGTTTAGTCTTTACTCTTTGCTGGTATTTTGTTCCACCAATCCCAACCAATCCCACTGAAGCACGTGGAATGTTCTGGAATAAAGAAATAAACAAATAAATACATCAATAAACTAAAAGGAAAAATGTGTTTGAAAGGAATCTAATGTTTATATAAAGGTTCTATCATTAAGCAGTGTGGTAATCCCTCAATGTTGATGCAGTGTGACTGCAAATATGGCCTATCTTCTAATCTAGATCATGAAACTAACTTTTTAAGCTTAGCTAACCACATAAGTCCTGTTTTCAAAATTGAAATGGTTTCAATTCAAAGTTGTCCAAAAACAGCTGCTATTTAGCTGCTATAAACTGCTATTTTTGAAAATACAAGATAAAATAAAAAATACAAAAATGGAATGCGTAAAATAGGGACACCGGGGTTGAAGTGGTTAACTAACATTTAAAGTTGAGTCAAAATGTGATAATTAGATGATAGACGATGTTATTGCTGCTGTGTCGCCTTCCTGTGCAGTCCAGAGTGGACAGCATTGTGAAATAGACGAACACAGTGTTCTGTGGTCGCAGTGTTCTGTCTCAACATCTTTCCAATGTGAGACCAACCATCTGCTCTTTGTTTAACAGCCATGTCTACCAAAGTCTCACTCTCTTATTCTGGGTTAGAGTTTCAGAGGCCACTAAACTGTTGTCGTGTGTGTGTGTGTTAGTGCACGTGCTGTGCGTGCATATATGTGTGTGTGTTTGTACTGGAGAGGGCAGTAAGCAGTTTCAGCTGTGGCGCTAGAGAAAGGATGTATTGTTTAGGGACATTTGAGCATCTGCTTTGTTGTAGATAAGCGGTTTGAAGTTCGCAGCCGTCACTGATCAAAGAGCTCAAATACAGTAGACACGTAGCTCATTTGTGCATGTAAAATCCTCAATGTTAATTTAACTCAGAAGAGTGTACAAATGGAACCTAACAGATCTGTTTTTTGTACACTGTTCTAAGTGAAATTAACGCTAAGGATTTGTATTGTGAACACACACACACACACACACACACACACACACACACACACACACACACACACACACACACACACACACACACGTGTAACGCCCGGGATTTTAACCTGGGTCTTCCGTGCAGGAAGGGACTCTATAGCTAAACAGCTTTTGGTCTTCAGGCAGAGTCTCTGAGGCACTCTGCTACACACACACACACACACACACACACACACACACACACACACACACACACACACACACACACACACACACACACACACACACACACACACACACACACACACACACACACACACACACACACACACACACACACACACCTCTCTGTCTCTCACATCCCCTACGTACTGTACCCTATTCCTCTATCTATACACAATATCCTCTTTCTGTCATATAATGAGCAGTGCTGATGTTATTTGTTTGACTTTCTCGCCCGCCCACCTAACCTAATTTGCCTCTCTGTGTTTATTTAGTTTTATCTCTCATCTGCACAGGTAATCCCTGAGGTCTGACAGCATTTTGTTCTTTATGTTAGAGGAGACAAGAGCCATATTCTGGTGTATACTATTTTATGTGAACTGGGGCATCAGATGATTATAGCAGACATTAGACTAGAGTCATGGTGTTCCATAATAGTCCTATGTCCGTACCCACTTGGAATACCAAGTGGGATAAAAGTTGTGAGTTATTAAAGGTAGGGCAAGAGATGAGGAATATCTTCAGATAATTGCATACCTCATTATGTACATTGTCCATATAATCGGCTTTCTTCATATCATTATATGGAAATTGCTTAAAAGAAAAAGCTCTGAAAAGGTGACTGTACAGGTAACACAATGGAATTGCACAGTTGAGGAAGTAGCTAGTTGTACATATTGACAATACTTGATACAATATTGGCCTACCTAGCGTTCAAAACCAGTTTGCTCTGGAGGCATTTTTACTGTTAACTCAAACTGTGAAATTAACTATATATTTATGACAATAGTGTCCCTGTATCTGTTTATATGGAGCTTGGTGAGTTTACCAGGTTGAACTTCTTCCACGCCTGAAATCACTGCCTTGAGTATGGAAAAGGTGGGGGTGGGGTGGACTTAGCTGTTCAAACACCTTATTACATTTATATAATATAACTATTTGTTTATGAGAATGCCAAATTATAACTTCTAGTCCATACCCGGCAGTGTGCACAGCCAAACTATATGCATGACGAGACGACAGATCCCATAGCCCGAACTCAGAATCTCCGGTGTTTACACAAAAACGCTAATAAACAGCTTACATTTTGGGAAATTGAAAAACGGGCTACCTCACTGTCTGCATATGCTAATGGTCAGTGACCGTGTGCAAGTTCAGATCAATTGCTCAACCCACTGAGGAGAAAAATGCGGAACAGACTGAATGACGGACAGAGGTTTCCTTAACATATAATTGGATAAGTACAATTTTACTATTATTAGAATTTCCAGCATTTAAAATGATCTGTCACCTTCAAAAATATCTGTTTACATTTATTTCCTGGTCTCAGTCTTAGACTGTAAAAATGGAGGGTCCCAGAGATTTAAAAAAAACAGCAACAACAACAACAACATTAAATGGTAGTCTGTGGCCTATTGCATATCAAATTGGGGGTCCCTGAAATTAAAAAGGTAGAGAATCACTGTTCTACTAGCACCACCATGGTCCAGCTACAGTGCAGGCCTTGTGCAACCAAAGTATGCACAATCATTTACTTTTTGTCTGCCATTCTGTTTCTTTGTAGTGATCTGTACTCACATGTTTGTCAGTTTGCTAATCCCGCTGTTCCTCAGTAGCAGAAAAAGAGTAGTTTCTGTACACAGTAAAATGAAATGGACCGTCCATTTTTACACTGTTAAAATAATATTTAGCATTTACCGTAGACCATCACAATTATACAAACTTTACAGTTGAGTTCAGACAATCTCACTTTATTAAACATTTCGAACAATATTGAAAGTACTGTAAACAAGGAGAAAGAAGAAAGATATTTAGTTAGTATTTATTTAGTATTTGTGCAGACCTAGTCGATCCATACCCCTTGTCAAGGCAACTCCCTCCAACTTCCATGCCACCCAAACCAAACCAAACCAAACCAATAAACAGATCATCAATATATTATTGGTTCTAAAATTCTGTCTTTTATACAGACAATTTGTCAAGCAGTTTAAGGGGTGATTTAGTCTCTTCCCAGGAAATGTAGCGGGATTTCTTACATAAATGTTTTCTTATTGATCTCCATCTCCTTTAAAGTGGCTGAACTCTACAAACATAAAGAATGTAGCAGAAGGAATGACTGCTTTCCGGTCTTTGTTTGTTTTTCCTTCAGAGAAATGGAGGTTCAGAGGAACAAGAGAGCCATTCCAGAGCAGCCATATGTACTGTATGAAAAAAAAGAAGAAAAAGACATTAAATAATATTTAGGTGCGCTTTTATGAATGTCCCAACATTGAGCTCATAGCTTTTAGTGATGGTTGTATGATTTCAGATACATTGTTTGACAAATAGAGGAAGAGTTTGAGGAAGAGATCAGGATAGACATATTTTGAGACGATTGATATGAGGAAGAATTGATAAACATCTCTGTTAAAAAATAAAATAACATTTGGTTGTTGTGCGACATATGTCCAACGTGAAAAAAAAGTGTCAAAAAGTGACACATCTCTTTCACCAAGCTCTCTCTCTCTCTCTCTCTCTCTCTCTCTCTCTCTCTCTCTCTCTCTCTCTCTCTCTCTCTCTCTCTCTCTCTCTCTCTCTCTCTCTCTCTCTCTCTCTCTCTCTCTCTCTCTCTCTCTCTCTCTCTCTCTCTCTCTCTCTCTCTCTCTCTCTCTCTCTCTCTCTCTCTCTCTCTCTCTCTCTCTCTCTCTCTCTCTCTCTCTCTCCCTCCCTCCCTCTCAAAAGATTTCAGTCAAAGATTTCAAGATAAGTTGAAATGGCAAGGATTGATATTCTTAATTGTGTTGTTGATTTAGGGAAACAATTGGAACCCTGAGGGGATATGAATGAAAATCTTTCTCTCTATCTCTCTCTCTGCACATTTCCCTCCATATTCACTATTCTTTCTTTCACTGTCTACTTCTCTATTTCAATACCCGTTTGGTTCTATTTCTCTCTTTGCTTCCCTGCCCCTCTGCCCAGCAGCCTCTGGCCTGGACAAACAGGAAACACTTAGTGTTATCAGCAGGCTCTCTGTGTGTCTTAATGAGTGTCAGGCCAGAGACGGAGAAGAAACAAACACTACTGTCTGTCCACACCCCGATCCCACTGTAAACACACTTATCAGAGAGAGAGAGAGAGAGAGAGAGAGAGAGAGAGAGAGAGAGAGAGAGAGAGAGAGAGAGAGAGAGAGAGAGAGAGAGAGAGAGAGAGAGAGAGAGAGAGAGAGAGAGAGAGAGAGAGAGAGAGAGAGAGAGAGAGAGAGAGAGAGAGAGAGAGA
Organism: Gymnoscopelus microlampas; assembly: GCF_963454915.1. NCBI lineage: Eukaryota > Metazoa > Chordata > Actinopteri > Myctophiformes > Myctophidae > Gymnoscopelus > Gymnoscopelus microlampas. The sequence continues at coordinate 24,301,362 of NC_139958.1, forward strand.
GGAGAGAGAGAGAGAGAGAGAGAGAGAGAGAGAGAGAGAGAGAGAGAGAGAGAGAGAGAGAGAGAGCGGGGGAGATGTCCATTGAATTGCTGGGATGTACTGTACAGCAGTGGTTCTCAACCTTTTCAGCCTGTGACCCCCCAAAGCAATCATATTTGAACTGGGGCCCCCCCACCCCCCCCACCCCGATAAGCATTTGGAATTGTAAGAGTTGAGGCATTCACTTTTGTTTGACTCGGTTCCACAGATAAATATTGTGAAAATAGCAGAGCTTGTAGATTTTTTTTCCTCTTTCTTATATAATTTGACAAATTGGCCAATGTTTGACCAGTTTTTATAGTATAGTTTGTTGATTAATTCTGATCCAGTAATGGTCTTTTTTAAATTTTGTTTAGGTTTTAAAAAGGTCTTAAAAGTCCTTAAATTGTCACTTCACTGTCATCTGCCCCCCCCCCCCACAAAAAAAAAAAAGAAATCATGTGGGGACACAGTTTGAGAACCACTGCTAGTACGTTAGTGGTCTTACTGTACTGGTTTAATCTCCCGATTAGTGAACACCCCCCACCTATTATCTCAAGGGACCCATTACAGAGTTATTAATGGGTGCACACGTTGGCTAACCTCATGCTGTTCAGTCGGCCTACTGTACCTGCCAATGCAGTTTCCTTGCCAGTCCAGACTAGGCTCCCAGTACCCAACACTGGCACATACTGTCCAGGGGTCATATTAGAGCTCATGTACAGTGATTTACAGTGGATTGTGGATTAGCTGTTGTTCCACAGTTCTTATTAGTACAGAATTTTCTCATTTGGGCCATCAATTCTCTTTGTTGGAAATAGGGCTAAATACGATTGTAAGGCATTTGGTATAGATTTAACGTGTTTGAAATGTTCTACTATGCATGAGTTATTATATGCCATTATGTGTCATCCCCAGATGACACTGTGTCAGTGACTAGCTACACCTGTAATCCATCTTCTTCAAAGCAAAACTTGAAGTATTTCGATAGCAGCCTATTAAATCTTTGTTTCTCTGTCCTCTTTTTTTCTTTTTTGGGCCGATTCCTCTGCGTACGCGGTGGTACGCGTACCACAGGTTGAGAACCACTGGTCTAAGCTAACATTGAGAGCTGACCCAGGACCTTGCCCCGGTCCTAGTATTTATGATGTTTTGGAAAGAGAGGGTAGATATAGCTATCAAAAACAAGGTCTGGAACACATGTGACCACAAGCTGTAGCACAGAGGGAATGTCTCTCTGAGCGTTTAATGCTCCATACTGACTGTAATGGTTCTTGAGTAGCCTATGTTTCTGTAGATGGAGAGGACACCTGAAAAAAACAGTTTGGGGGTTTAATACTACTCAACCAACTAGTACATTATCTAGAGGATGTGCTGTACATGCCATCAGTAACAAGCACAATATAGATGCATTTCTGGCTCAGAAAACGCTCTCTGTGCGCCCACTTTCTGTCAGGCTCTACACACACACTCTGATATTATTCCACCTCTGTCAGCACCATTATCGCATCAGCCTTCCTAGGATGCCACTAGCTGTGTGTGTGTGTGTGTGTGTGTGTGTGTGTGTGTGTGTGTGTGTGTGTGTGTGTGTGTGTGTGTGTGTGTGTGTGTGTGTGTGTGTGTGTGTGTGTGTGTGTGTGTGTGTGTGTGTGTGTGTGTGTGTGTGTGTGTGTGTGCGCCTGTGTGTGCCTGTGTGTGCCTGCCTGTACGGGGCTGTCGTTGAAACTAGAGCAGTGCATTCCGCTCCACTTAAACCTGTCCATTACAATGCAGGCCAGTGTCACACCGTAGATGGCCCTTTAGTTTAGTTCAGGCTATAATCAACACACAGGCCATTAAACAGGGGCACCTAGAGCACCATGCATTGCCATTTCTCTGTAGCTGTGGTAACTGAGGGTAATTTGTGCTTTAGACTTGTCTAAGAGCATTGTTTGATTCCCAGTCCAAACTTTAGTCCCAGTAATGAATATACAGATGGTTCTTTCTTATTATTAAAGGAGACTTTATTAATAGAGGAGATATGGACAGGTTTGTTGTGGAGGAGTCGAGATTGTCAAGGTTTGAAGGGGTGTATCCCCCCCCCCCCAAAAAAGAATTGAGAAGATGAGATAATCTTTGTTTAAGGGTCTGTGTCCACAGAAAGCGCATTTTTTAAAGCTGCCAGCGCTTTTCAATACATGATTGTATTATTTTTTGGATATTTTTGGGGCTTTTCTGCCTTTATTTCGATAGAACAGTGTCGGTTAACAGGAAATAGGGAGAGAGTAGGGGATTGACATGCAGCAAAGAATCGAACCCAGGACTTGCTGTCGGGCTGCATCAGAGCCTATAATAATGTGGTATGCCCCATAACCACTCAGCCATCGCTCCTCTTCACAGCGTTATGTTTCAGCGCTCTTGGCAACCAGCGTTTGCTGAGCGTAGCACCCCGGGCGCCTCGAGTAGAAAATAGTTACGCTTTTGACATCAAAGGCAAAGACCACTTTCCGAAGCAGAGGACAGCACCTGTCAAACACTGAGCGGCGGAGTCTCACTCAGTGCATGTGCAGTGCTCTGGACTTGATGTCCAAAACGCTTTCTGTGGTCACAGCCTCTAAAGGTGTTTGGATACACTGCTCGTTCATGATATGTCACACTGTCATTGGTTCTCAAACTTTTTCGTGCCAACAAGGACCCCCAAATTGACATATATTTGGCCATCTAAAAATAATTTGTGCCAGGGACCCCCAGAAGAGAAGATTTGTGTTAAAAAATGATACATTATTCAACATTTTTCAAACACTTTCAATGCTGTGAGCTTGTAGATCTGCTATTTTTTAATAGCGAACTTATAAACGGATAAAGTGGTTAAAATGATTGTGACGCTACATTAACTACTTTTGCTGGGGACCCCCTGGAAGGAACCGCCTCAAATTACCCCTGGGAGTCCCCGGACCACACTTTGAGAACCACTGCTCTAAAGGTATTTGGATACACTGAAAGATTTTGTCCGTTCATGACATGTCACACTGTGTGACATGATTTAGGCAAAACAAAGAAGTCGTAGCCCCGATACAAAAAATATTTTTAATATCTAAAGCAAACCTAACACTGTTATGTGAAAAGGGTCAAATCATGATAATCCACCCATTCAGACAGTGCAAGCTGAATTGAGGGTACCTGTCACATTGTGCAATGAAACTATAGACCAATTAATTGTTTACTAACATTGAGACTGGATGCGCAGGTGATTGTTTCACGCAATCAATTTCCAACCTGTTGTTTCGGGGTGCGCTAGTTTCAGCACATCCCAACCCCCTGTTGTGTGTTGGCTAGTGAGGCGCGTCCTAGCGAGACCTGATAGAATGGGTTTCATTTAGCGCATACTGGTTGCACGCATACTGGTTCTTATCAGTGTGACGTCGTCTGTTAAGGGGTCTATGTCCTCTGTCTGCCAGCGTGTGCCGGGAAATGTCCTACTTCCAGAAAAACAAAAACAATGAAAGACGGGAAATTTTTACCCAGTCTTGACTTGACAGAAGAGAACAACATGAGTTGGCAATTCTCCAAAGGGAGCTGATAATAGCTACATGCCATTTTCACTAGTGATTTATTCCCTGTGATTTAACTTGTGAAACATCTGACACCTGGCAGCCAAGCTGCACGAACATGGCCCACATTTTCTGACGGTGTGTTGTAGCCATAGATGACCAAATATAGTTTTAATCTTCCAATGTGTTTTGTATTGTATGTATTATGTATTACTGATGAATTGAGTACAATGGTCCTGGGGCTTTTTGTGTTATCCTTTTAGCATAACCTTTGACTGTACTACCTGTTCTGTTAACATTCTTTGTTAATAAAGTATTCAATCAATCAATCAAAGCTGTTCCCATACTGCTAGTTGAACTGAGGCAATCAGGGTGAAAATGTTTGAGAACCAGTGCGCTAGATATGATGAGTCACTGTAATCTTATCTGCTTGGAAAGTCTTTCCTATCTGTCTATCTATCTATCGCCACGGCTACTTCCCAGTGTGTCATGTTGGAGTACCAATCATTATGATGGACACTAACAGCCTCGTGTCTGACCTCCCTGCTCCACTTTCACTGGCCCAACATATGTACACGCACGCACGCACGCACGCACGCACGCACGCACGCACGCAGAACACCTGCAGTTGCTTTGCTGTTTCTAATGCAGTTTAAGTACATGCTTACGACGTGCCATGTCTGCCTGCATACCTACGTTTGTATGTTTGCTATGCACACGTTTGTGGTTTCAAATGGTGTTTTCCCAAGGTTCCGTATCCTGGGGTGTTATACTGTAGGAATACTGAGGGCCTGCTAAACCCGAGGTGTGATATTCTCAGGGTGCATGAGTCTTCCCTTACACCACCACTGGTTCTCAACCACCAGGTGTCTTGGGGGGGGGGGGAGGAGGTTCCAGCGGGTCCTCAGCTAAATGATTGATAGTTTCAGTTGGTCAGCCAAATGGGTTATCGGCATATACTGTAAGTGATATTACACTAATTGTGACTACCGGTATATAAATATGACTATTTGGCGGTCCTTTGCATGGAAAAGTGTGGAAACTCCTGGGTTAGACAGCGGACAAAGGCAGGAGAAATTGATATTAGTTTCTGGCTTTAGCATTGAACCTGTACAATGAGGTTGAGAATCAGTATTCACACCTTTCTGGAGTTTTCTGCCTTGTATGATCAATTAGTCTATTATAAATTTATTTTTGTGTTGATTCATTGATATTTCCATTTCCATTCTCCATTATCCTACACGAGCAACATAAAGTTGGTTATTGGTTCTAAATATGGATATATTTTCGGCCAATTGCCCAGCCCTACTGCAGAATCACTGTGATGTCATCCAGTCCTTTCACTGTCGACCTGTGACCTTTCACCTCAGTGATGGAGGGGATGTTTATAGCCGGGCGTTTTTTCCACAAGCTGTGCAAAACGTATCGCAGCAACAGCCTTTGGGTGTATGCCACCGAGGCTATTTACACCCATCATGTATTGCTATGCTTGCTGGCTTATATTGCTGCGCTGAGCACTTTATACTGTACTGTATGCCAAAATAGCTATTTGTGGAGTGGAGAGAGGCTTTGCGCTCCTCATCATGTGTAGGTCAGTAGGCTATCAGGTCAGATCTAATACTGTACTGCATCCTAATAAGTCCAGACTAATGGTACAGGGTGGTGTCACTGTATCCCCGGGGGGGGTTCCCCTCTGGTCATTCATTTATTATGGCCGGTGTGGATAGGTTTGATCCCTGCTTCTGGTCAGACTGAATACAATAAAATACATGAATTTCGTAATGTTCAATAATATCACCATTTAACAATTTAATTCAAAATGTGTGTTAACCACACACACGCTGGTGCCCCTATTTTGGGCAAATTTGTAAAAAAAAAAAAAAAAAAAGAACATCTTAGCCCAAATAGCAGATGTACAAGCTCGGATGGGCTTAAGGGCTTAAAAGAAAATGTACCCCCCTCGGTTTCTTTTAAGAAATAAAACCCTGTTTTCACTGATGGTTGAGTTGACTAACGTGCTTGCCAGGGAACGCAATCGTTCTGATACCATGCTGTCAACTAAAGGAGTGGAGGATTTTGAGCACTAGCCAGTTGTGTGTCATCATGTGCCATTTTCCATCTCTGTTTCTTGCTGGTAAGCAGTACCAAGTCATGTCAGATGCGTGGGATTGTAATATTATTGACATACTTCCTGTTTGATCAGCTTTCTACAGGCCATTCCCTCTTGTCCTCACTACACTGTATGATAGAAGAAGTACAAGAGTAGAATGAGGGAGGATGTACTGTTGACTCCCTAAAAATAACATTATGTTTAATCTATGATCACTTTGTGGTTTGTTGTTGTAGGTTGTGTGCCCACAAATCCTCGTTTGCTTAGATATTTTGTGTTTCATCTTGTTTTTAATAACTTTCAAACAGGCGTCCCTATTTTGGGCATGTCAATATAGGTGAAAATGTTAAACAATTTGAGACAAAAAAACGGTTCAAAAGATTTTTGAAAATAGTGACTTACAAGGTCACAATTCGTCGCATTGCGATGCGTTGAGCTTTGTTCGCTACTAGAAAAGGCTATTTTTGTTGTAAAGAGCTGTGTTGAGCACAGTTTCTTGCTGTGTAGTGTAGTCTATAGTGTGTAGTGTGCGTTCAGACTGTTAGACTGCCTTTCTATGAGGTCATGGTTGAAACACTCCAATAGCTTAATACTCTCTATCTCAGCGCAAGCTGTCAGCAATATAAATTAGGCCCTGTTAGCTTAGCTCTGTGCGGGTGTGTGCATGCACCCACACACACCTACGCACGCACGGTGCTCACACATGTGCAATTATTTGTGTACAGGTCTGTCCAGTGCATTCTTCTATAAGCTTAGATGTTTTTGTTGTTGTTACTCCATAGCCAAGGCATAGCAGTAACAGCAAACAGAGCGCTGTGTGTGTGTGTGTGTGTGTGTGTGTGTGTGTGTGTGTGTGTGTGTGTGTGTGTGTGTGTGCGTGTGCGTGTGTGTGTGTGTCTGTGTGTGCGTGCTCATGTGCGCACATCGTGTATTTGTGTATGGGATTGTGTGCGTGTGCGTGTGGCCACACACATGCACGTAAGTGCACACGTGTTTTTGCATGAGCTGCTACAACAGAGCCAAAATAACATGTTCTTATTTTTTGGGAGCATTACTAACATTCAGAGCATCTCAGCCATTCGCCTGAGGTTAGTCTAATGTGTGAGTGAATGTCTGCACACAGTATTTGATTTGTAGGAATGTATATTCATCATCATGAGTTAGAGTGGAGGGTTGATGTAGAATGTTTTCTTTGTAATAGGAGTCACATTTTTCACTATGCCATGTGTAGATCTCTGGTTCTGAATGTGGGGTTCAAGGACCCCCTGGAACTCCCTCAAGGACCCCTGGGGGTCCCCAAACCCACATGCTGAGAACCAGCTAAAGTAAGGAACCACATGGATCCTCATGGGTCTGTAACTCCAAAAGTATACAAAACACTCTCAGAGTTAAATTAACACTGAGGATGTTATAGTGTAGATTGAGATCCCTGAGAAAAAAAAACACATCAAATTTGTCATCAAGTTTGAGAATCACTGGTACATAAGTCATTCTCATCACTTTCTGTCCCCTTTCTCCCCCTCTTATTTCTCCTTCCTTTCTCCCACCGTTCTTTCTTCCTTTCTCTCCTCTTCCTGTGTCCCCTTCTTCTCTCTCACCCATCCCAGACCCATGAGTGGAACAAGAACGACGAGCGTCTGCTGGCTGCGGTTGAGCATGGCGAGGTGGAGAAGGTGGCATCGCTGCTCGCCAAGAAGGGTGCCAGCTCCGTCAAGCTGGACAGTGAGGGCAAGTCAGCGTAAGTAGCCTACTCCAGGTGATCACAACAGAACAAGAGCCGTGGTTCTGGTAGACATTGTGTCATCGTTAAGGCTCATTTTTTTACCGCATGCTTACTGCTAAAACGCCCCTAATGAAGGTCTTGTGAAGAAAAACATTGTGCCTATTAACCACTTCTGTATTTCAGGCCTGTAATTAGTTATGGGCGAAAATGGTCAGAAATGTCACAAAATAGCTGATCTGCTAAGTTCATAGTTGTGAGCTTGTAGATCAGCTATTTTGGGATTTTTTGATTAGAGCTCAATTGGTTAAAGTAGCCTACACTACTTTATTTCTTTATTTGTAAGGGACCATGTACAATATCAAACATAGATGTTGCCATTTGATGTATTGTACCAGATTTAGCCTCAGCTCATTTCCATCTGCAGTCCCTTGGCAGGTTACAATTAATGCACATATAAACAGCACAATCCACAACCTAGCAACACGTACAGCACTTCATGACAGATAATAGGCAATAGAAGTACAAGTGAAGACTGTGTGTGGGATTATTCAGAATGAGACTTTACTGGAGGATGAATGATTTGGTTGTGATACTTAAGCAACATAATATAGTAGACATTTGCCAACTAGTCTGAACTCTGAAGCCAAATTCTTCTCACGCTAAGTCAGTCCAAATCTTATCAGCGTGTAGATTGTGTGTGTGTGTGTGTGTGTGTGTGTGTGTGTGTGTGTGTGTGTGTGTGTGTGTGTGTGTGTGTGTGTGTGTGTGTGTGTGTGTGTGTGTGTGTGTGTGTGTGTGTGTGTGTGTGTGTGTGTGTGTGTGTGTGTGTGTGTGTGCGCGTGTGTGAGCGAGCGCTGTGGTACCGTCCTGAAATGGCCTCTATAGACCATGAGATCATCGCAGCAGCAGACTACAGCCTAGCTTTTATGGTTGCTTTTTTAAAGTTTTTGTTTTCATTGGTCCATTTTTTCCTCCTCTTTTTCTTTTTAGAGTAGTAAAGATAACCACACAAATAACCATGTATATAAAGATACTCAAATTATCCAGACAAAATGTCACAAGTTCACACTGGAATCACCTTTTAAGTGATGTCAGGAAAAGAGGTGCCATTATACACTTAAGCCTAACTCCAACATGGAACGAAAATGGCATACAAGCAGCTTGTTAATCTGCTATTTCGGCTGCACAACACCGGCGTACACAGTGTATAGGCCATTTCTGAGACGTTTTTACCTACAGTATAACAACATGCTCATAATGGGGATGCCATGTTAACCTTGTGGAAAAACATCTTTGTGAACTTCCTCACTGTAGTGTGGAAGGCAGTTTGCTATTCATTTGAACACTTGTATGCTCCTGTTATTGACATTATAACAGTCATGGTCTTATCTACACATGCAGCACATTGATTAAGTCATGGACAAACAAAGAAAGGGTGAATTATGGCTTCAAATTAAGGGCACGCTGCTCAAAATAAACAAATAAATAAATGGAATCATGTGGATTTTGGGTTACACATTGGAACGGCGTGGCTCCAATGTCAATCTCAGACTTAATGTGTTTGGTCTGTGATGTCAAGTCATCCATGATGTCAGTTAACTCCAAATGTGGATTTCAGCCCGATCAGAGCCTCATTGACTTCTATTATAAAAGTTTGGTGCTGATGATCGATCGGTACAGCCGTTTGCCAGATTAGCTCCACACACTTAAGACACAGAAAGGAGGCGTTTGCCTCAGTAGCCGTTTCTGCCCAACAGCGGCAATTTTAGGTTGGTAAGTGCTAAAAAAGAAAGTAATAATTGTGACCAAAGTCTTTTATTTTTTAACCCTCTGAGACACTTAAAAAGCAATAAAAAGAGTATGAAGGGGTATATTGAAAATAATATATTTAATTAAAAAAGTGATACAGTATGACTTTAAATGAACACTGAGGATTTGGTGGTTTACAAACGGTAAGCTCAGAGGCAGTCTGTGCCTCATTGTTTGAGAGAGTTGATAACACGGAGGCCCGGTGTTAATATTTGACCTCTTTCTCCTCTGAAACACAACACCCACTGACCTGAATGTGTTCAACGGCTGCTCACTGTTCCACACACGTGAAGAAATAGAGGGACACATGTATTCACCCTGACGCACGCACGAACGCACGCACGCACGCACGCACGCACGCACGCACGCACGCACACACTATACACAGTTATTTGGAACCTCTGTATTCCAGTCTTTTCAGGACCCACAAAGGAGGAGTCTACAGTGTCTCTATGGTGATAAAACCTGATCGAAAGGCGTGTGTGTGTGTGTGTGTGTGTGTGTGTGTGTGTGTGTGTGTGTGTGTGTGTGTGTGTGTGTGTGTGTGTGTGTGTGTGTGTGTGTGTGTGTGTGTGTGTGTGTGTGTGTGTGTGTGTGTGTGTGTGTGTATGCAATGTATATGTATTAATGCAGTTGTGCATACAGTACCATTTTGTGAACTCAAAGGGGTTGCATTAAAGGAACCTAAACCTCACATGCATGTCATTATAGGGGAACATTTTAACCCATTTTCAGAAGATAGCAGATGTAAGGTGTTTTAAGCTTGTAGATCGGCTATTTTAATAGGCATTTAAATGGTTAAATCTTATTCTTATTCACAAAACTGGAAAGATCATGTACAGTATGTATTTACTTTTTAACTGTAATTCACCTATTGCTGTGTGTGTGTCTGTGTGTGTGTAGTCTTCATGTTGCAGCCACACGTGGTCTGACAGACTGTCTCTCTGTCCTCCTGGCCCATGGTGCTGACTTGTCAGTCACAGATGGAACAGGTATACTCATATTGCCTCCTTGGCTATATCATAATGTATTTTTTATTCATTTAAATTATTATTTATAATTATTTATATTGTGTACAAGCACACTGTGTATTGCTGACTGATACACCTACATACGTATTAATAAGGTGCCTTCTTTTCATAATTCCGAGACTTCCGATACAGTGGCACATGGCCTGTATAAAAATGTGTATAAAATACAGCCAGTCAGTCAGTGTTTATAAGCTCAACTTTTAACTTTAGATATTTTATTAACTATATAGCGTTTGAATGTACCTGATGTGGCAGATTTTTATCCTTTTATTGGTGGTTGTTTATTTCTGCCTTTTGAGTTGTATGTCTTGTTTATTATGCATATGGTTCTATGTTTGTGATTTTAGCTAGCTCCTGGTCTGTGTAGTACTTTGGTCGAACAGAGTTCTTTTTAAATGTAATTTAATACATTTGACTTGACTAAAATATGTCTTGGTTTTTCATTAGGTTTCAGTGCTTTACACCTGGCTGCCAAAAACAACCAGCAGGAGTGTGCCAAAAAGCTCATCCAGGTACCATAATGAAGGATGCTTAGAAAAGTCTCTAAAATAAATGATGCTCTGTGTACTTGGTCATGTGCATATATGGGACCAACCGACTTCAAACTCGTCTCGTGCATAGGCAACGACTTGAGGGAGTGCGGTGCCCGCTGACGAGTTGTTTGGATATGCGGTTGTCCAGAACCGCTGATCCGACCGATGTGTCCATACAGATAGGCATGCCAATATATGGGTATGGGCATAAACTAATGACATCAGGGATCTCCATATATGGGCCTAAAAGGGACACAGACAGACGGGTACAACGGGTACTCTGACAAAGCCCCCGACACTATGACTCAGACATATCGGTCGGTTCGGCGGTGCGAGTCGTGCGACGTAGGTGTTTTCAAATGGGGCTTAAGTGGTTCATTCATAATGTATATTTTTGTACATTTGAGTCCCGAGGAGGCACCTACTTTCTCTCGAGCTAAAAGGTTTGAGAACCCATCCTCTCTAGAACACAAGAGTCTGATTTTCTTCTCTGTTCAGCCAAATGTTGGAGATCGATCTACACTGGTTCATTTATTCCATCTGCTGACACACACACACACACACACACACACACACACACACACACACACACACACACACACATACACATACACAGGCACACACACTACTTCCTGCTGTGCTCTGCAGACCTAACAGACCCATGACGGTCAGCAACAGCCCAGCAACAGCCCAGCAACTTGCGCGCTGCTGAACAACACTTGTATACACACAGACACACACACACACACACACACACACACACACACACACACACACACACACACACACACACACACACACACACACACACACACACCCTCAGCAAACCAAACCTTCACTTATGAGCATGAATTTTACTAAATTACATTCAACCAGTTTTATATGTTTTTAATATGAGCCCTGTATCTGTTATTTCCTCCAGAGTAAGTGTGCAGTTGATGCTCTGGACAGCTCAGGGAAGACCGCTCTGCACCATGCTGGTAAGGGTTTAATTAACCCGTTACGACCTGAGACCGATTCCAAAAATGTCTTCTAAAACCTCTAACTCTAAAACAGTTTTATGAAAAACGTATGTTGCTATATCAATGGTGCTCAAACCTTTTCATGTCAAGGGCCCCCACAATTTTTATGTATTTGGCCACCGACCCCTATCTCAAAATATTTTGTTCCAGGGATCCCCAAAAGCAAAGATTTGAGTTAAAAAATGTAAAGCCAAAGTATAAAATATGGTTAAAGTGGTTAAAATCTAAAATGACACATATGCTTTCCCGATTTCAATGGATTCATTAAAGTGCGGCACTTGATTTGGTTTATTTTTTGTGTTCATTGTAAAATCCACAGTGTGAATGTACCTCTGAGAGTGGTACAAACGTTAGGTTATAAACCCGTAGGAGTCCATTTGGTTCCTAAAGGCCATACATACATACTCCTTCCGATGTCCGAAAATCTCCCGTTTCGGAAAGGCTTACAAAACTATAGTTTGGAGAGTCAGGACATCTGGATTTGCACGGGAGATTACCTTTTAAAACAATGCAAGGAATCTTTATAGGATTGGATTTTCATCCTAACCTCACTTGGAATTTTATGGAATTTCATTGACGTAGCTAGATATGGAGATATGCCTCCCAATAAAGCCTCCCAGATCTCTCTGAGACACTTAACAATAGGTCATTTAGACATATATGTGAATTGGGATTTTTGGTAGAAAACAAATGATTTTGTCACATTCCTTCCCTCTTAGATGGGCTGGGGGAGAAAAATGTCACGTAATGTTTATTTTGTTCCAGGCCCAATTAAGGCTTACGGACACGAATGCCTTAGGAAACGAGAGACCCAAAAACTAAATAAATCCCTGAACATTAAATATAAGTGTTCTTTCCAGCCGTCACTGTAATGTTGGTACAGTATGTTCCGCTGTTATTATTGTTGTCTTTGCTGTCCTGTGCTGTTCGATCATTTGTGTGCTTTGACATTGACATTGTTAAAACTGCTATTTTTATTTTGTCCTCAGCTGCCAGTGGGAACGTCCACATCGTCCAACTGCTGTGTGAACACAAGAGTCCCATCAACCTGAGAGACTCGGTATGTACTTTCATGTACACTTATTTGCTAGTCTGTTAGACAGACATCTTTTTACCTGATGACGTGTCACTCAAAACGCTCCACTGTATCCAATGGTAATTCAATTCCAGCTCAATGTTACAGGCACTACTACTCCTCCCTCTTACCAAGTAATAACCCAGGTTTATTCACATTTACCGGTATACTTATGTGATCATGACTCAGATATCGTTGCTGTCGGACAGAAACCTCTTATCTCCATATTTTTATGCTCTATTAAAATCATACTACACTGTAACACAAAAGTATCAAAATAGCAGATCTACAAGATCCCGACAGCAAGGATATCCTCCTTAACCATTTCAGCCCTATATAGTCCTTGGTCTTACGCCGAATAGGAAAAATAGCCGATCTACAAACTCAAGCTTGTAGATCTGCTATATTCTCTATTTTCGAGGTTGCAAGTGGTTAACACAACCCTGTGGGCTTGATTCCTACGGCACGTATTCTGGTGTGCCCACTGGAATCCCCCGGGAAGGGGCTTTGTTTAGGGGGATTGAGGTCAGGCAAAATCATTTGCACATTCAGATTTGTTTTTCTAAGATTCAATGTTAGTATTGTATATTGATGGAGAGGACTCTTTGCCCGTCGTCATCACACCAAACTGATCCGTAATGTCTCACTCAGTGAATCTGCTCTCTCGCACTCAAACTCTCTAGACACTATAGAGAGTAAACTTGGACCGCTTTTTTTCTGTCTATACCAAATCTCTTGCCAAAAATAGCCGTGTTGTGAGCTTGTAGATCGGCTATTTTTGGATAATGTTCCCCACAGAATATGGATGTTGGGGTTCAAGTGTTGTGTAGGCTACTGTAGGTACATTTTCTATTTTATAAATAGAGCGGAGGGAAAGGCCAAACGCCTTACAAGACTAACGTTACTACAAGACTTAAAGCTGCAACCGTACTGTACTGTAGGAGGTCTCCCTACACTTCTATTGAGAAATGTAGACCCTGTGCTCGGGTAGGAATATTAGTGGTTGACAAGTGGTACTGCCTAGAGCGCAAAGCAATATCTCCCCCGCACAAGTGGGCATTCCAGTTTAGCTCAGTGGTAGAAATGTTGTCTCTTGTGTACTGGTTCTGTTGGACCTCAGTGCTGCATTTGATACTATTGATCACCATATTTTGTTGCAGAGACTTGAGCATCTGGTTGGCATTAAGGGTGCTGCATTGAACTGGTTTGAGTCCTATCTGTCTGACAGATTTCAATTTGTAAACGTTAACGATACACCTTCACTACGCGAAAAGGTTAAATACGGAGTCCCACAAGGCTCTGTACTTGGACCAATACTATTCACTCTATATATGCTTCCCTTAGGTGAGATAATTAGGAAACACTCTATAAATTTCCATTGCTATGCAGATGATACACAATTATATCTATCAATGAAGCCAGATGAAACAGATCAACTGGCTAAACTTCAAGCATGTCTTATAGACATCAAGAGTTGGATGACCCGTAATTACCTACTCCTCAACTCGGACAAAACTGAAGTTATTGTACTCGGCCCTAAGCACCTCAGAGATAAATTAATCGATGAGAATTTTACCCTAGATGGTATTACCTTGACCTCCAGGGCCACTGTAAAGAATCTGGGAGTCACGTTTGACCAAGACATGTCCTTTCAGTCCCACATAAAACAAATTTCAAGAAATGCCTTTTTTCACCTGCGTAATATTGCAAAAGTTAGGCACATTCTGTCCCAAAATGATGCAGAAAAACTTGTCCACGCATTTGTTACTTCTAGGCTGGACTATTGCAACGCCTTACTATCAGGCTGCCCAAGTAAGTCCCTAAATAGCCTGCAGCTTGTCCAGAATGCCGCTGCGCGCATACTGACAGGAACCAGAAGAAGAGATCATATCACTCCTTCATTGGCCTCTTTGCACTGGCTCCCGGTTAAATACAGAATAGAGTTTAAAGTTCTCCTCCTCACATACAAGGCTCTCAATGGACAGGCACCAGTATATCTCAAAGAACTCATCGAGCCCCGTAAACCAGCCAGAACACCACTGCGTCCACAGTATGAAAAAATGCTTACGGTTCCAGTAAACCCCCAAAAAACTAGAACAGGAGGTAGAGCATTTAAGTTTCAAGCACCTCAGCTGTGGAACCTTCTCCCAGTCTCAGTCCGTAAAGCAGACACACTCTGTATATTTAAAACTAGACTAAAAACCTTTCTCTATGATAAAGCCTATAGCCGAAGTGTATAGACTCAGTCCCCCTATAGTCATCCTCTCTCCCCCACCTTCCCCTTTCTCCTCTCTCCCCTCGTCCTCTCTCTTCCCGTCCTCCCTTTGGTTGTGTGGGTTTGTGTCCCATTGGTACAATCGTAATTAACCCTGTACGGATTCACGCTCTAGTAAGGCCTGCCACTAATTCTACAACCGGGGACTCGTTCCCCGGAGTTTCTTCTACCACCCACGTCGCAGGTCCATGGACTATTACTATGGACCCCCAGCTGCGGCTCAAGACTGTGACTGCGGACCGGGCCTGGGCCTCTCCATGGAGTCTATGGACTGTTACTACGGACCCCCAGCTGCGGCTCAAGACTGTGACTGCGGACCGGACCGGGCCTCTCTCCATGGAGCACGACCTGGACACGACCGTGGACTTCTACTACACTACACTATACCGCATATTATATTATCTTAAACATTTTTATATTATTCCATTATATACTGCATACACACTATTGCTGTACTATATTATACTATCATATGCTAGTATCTTACACTATTATATTTGCTATTATTGTTATTGTTACTGCTTGCACTGTATCTCTTTCTGTCTCTCCTCTGTCTCTCCCTTTCTCTCTCTCTTCTTTCCCCCAACACGGTCGAGGCAGAAGGCCCCCGCCCTAGAGCCTAGGGTCTGCCTGACGTTTCTTCCTGTTGAATTAAGAGGGAGTTTTTCGTTGCCACTGTCGCAAAATTGCTTGCTCAGGGTGGGATGTTGGGTCTCTTCTCTACATGTAAAGTGTCTTGAGACAACTTGTTGTGATTTGACACTTTAATAAAATTGAATTGAATTGAATTGAATTGTGGGAGACCTTGGTTCGAATCCTGGCAAGGGCATCAATCTTACGGATTGCAGCTTTAACGTGGAATCATTTCTCTAACCCAGGCATTTCCCCTGTCCGTCCCTGTATTAAGATTAATAGCGTGTGTGTGCGTGTGCGCGCGTGTTTGTGGTGGTAGATGGTCACTGTACTGTGGGAACTCTGCTCTTCTAGCCACAGACATGTGGTCTCCACTGGATTGACGTTCCATGCCTGTGGTCTCTACCCAGTGGTGCGTGCGTGTGCGTGTGTTTGTGTGTGTGTGTGTATGTGTGTGTGTGTGTGTTTATGTTAGAGTGAGAGGCATAGAGAGAAAAACTGAAAGAGAAAGAAAGATATGCCCCGTTATTTCCTCGCTCATCACATTATGGCACAGCTGGCTCAATTGAGAGATGCTGGTTTGTGCGAATGCGCACATACACACAAACAAACTCTATGCCAATGGTTCACTTGGCCTAGATTTAAAGATGTTATGTTACTTATAATGAACATTTATTGCAGCTTGATGCTTGTATATGCCTGGCAGGAGTTGTTTGTTGTGGCACTCTAGACTAGTAACAAGCTACCAGTTAGGCACCCGCAACATCAGCTTTAACACTCCGCCATACTGGGCTTGTCTAATGAATCCAGCTGTTTATCCAATATAGTTTTCAGGCCATGTTGGTATACACATGTTCATGAAATGTGACTCAATGTAGGCTAAGCCAATTTTTTGTTTTTGTTTAGCATACTGTATGTTTCCAACACTTGAAGGTAGGTTCCATCCAGCAAAAATTGGAGCCATAAATTGTATATAAGATAAGAGGTATATAAGAGGACCTTTCAATCAAACTCTGTACCTTGACAGTTAGTATTACGAATTTCCTGCCCATCTCACATCAATGTTCAATCCGGCATAACACTGTAGATCTCTGGCAAGCAGACTATTGCCTTTTTAAATAATTTTTTAAACCACTTTCACCCTGGAGCCCCTATTTTGGGCATGTCATAATTGGCAAACCGTTAAAATATTTTCAAAAACAGCCGATCTACAAGCTTATAACATGTTGCGACGCGTTGAGATTGACATTATGAATAGGGTTTTAGTGGTTAAATTGACACAAATGAGTGTTTGTGTCATTGGTTCCATAGACTTAACTTTTATTTGCCATCACAAAGTGTGTGTGTGAGTACTGGCATGTGGGTGTGAACACATGTTGGCGTGCATTCATGTGCAAGCTTCATACTTGGACATACAATTGCAAGTCCTGTCGAGTATAGTGGTGGTTAGTTGACATGTAGACAGTGAACCACAGAGCCATCTGGAACGCATTGCTGTGTTTCTGACTGTGTGCTGTGGACTGGAGGAGAATGAGAGAAAACCATGCCAGCCTGTCGGCCCCAGGCATACGTCATGCCTGCAATGTTTATCCGTGTATCTGACTTAAATAAACACACAGCAAAATGGAGGAACAAAGAGGAGCCTTTTGTTACACATACTTTTTTTGTTCAACTTTGTTTGTTTACGTAAAGCTGCAGCATACTTTGAAAGCTTCCCTAAATGTTCAGTCAAACACATTCATATTCCCCAAATTCACAATATTCCCAAAGAAGGCTCAACACAGTATACTGCCCCAGTTTCACAGACATGCAGTAGTATTCAACAACATTGAATAATACCCTGAACTGGGCTCAATGTGAAGCCAGACCCATGCAATCTGGAGACATTTACAGCACCACACTGACACAATTACATTTCTTTTTCACTGCCATGAGCAAATATAATAATACACTTCCAAAATGTGGAATAACAGAAAGTGCAATTTTCCACAATTTTCTTTTACAATGGTTTGGCTGCTTACCGGGTTAATGAAATATTTCTATAAAAAGTGGCCTTTTAAGAGATTGACATGATTCTGCTTTCTGCTCTGATATAGAAAAACATCTGCTCAATTGAAAATGTTTTCATTCCAGAAACTAGAATAGAATAATGATAATGCTATCCCTCACATTTGTATCTTTCACACATCAACATGGGCACCCCGTCTGCATCCGCATGCACAGTACACACTACACAGAGACGGAGATAGACAGACAGACGAAGACAAACACACGCACGCACGCATGCATGCACGCACGCATGCACACATACATACATACATTACGCACACACACACACACACACACACACACACACACACACACACACACACACACACACACACACACACACACACACACACACACACACACACACACACACACACACACACACACACACACACACACACACACACACACACACACAGCTAGACAGAGACAGACGGAGACAGGCAGAGAGTGAAAGAGAGAAGAGAGAGAGAGAACAAAAACAATGATTTGTAGACTCCAGAGAAAAACTAGGTAGCAGACGTCTACAGTAGACTAAAGAGAACAGAGGGAGGGAGCGCTGCTAAAGTCTTTAACAGAGCTCCAGGGAAAACCCACAACATAGTTCTGTACTATGTGGTTGTGGCAGCAGCCATGTAATATAAAACACAAAGCTATGCTGACATGTTTTACTGTGCCTTCTACATCAGTGGTTCTCAAACTTTTTGATTTCAAGGAGCTCCATAACTCTGAGAGTGTATACATTCTCAGAGTTACAGACCTGTAAGGGTCTTGAGGATGCCCTCAAGGAACCCTGAGGGTCCCTGGACCCCACAGTCTACACTGATTGTCGTTATTGCAACCACTAGTCATACGAGGATGTCACTCAAAAATGACTGCTCTACAACGCGTTGTGAGCTGATATTTTTCACCTATAATCCCCCCCCCACACACACGGCACACTCATACAGTATGAATGTGGCTTGCGTTTCTGTTTTGCTAGTTGTTATACTTGGACATGTTATCTCATCTCTCCTGCTTTATATAAAAGGTTTTACTATTCATCCATTGATTTTGTGCGTAGAACCCTAAACCTAACCCAAAATTGTAGAAATCGATGTGGAAGAACAGACATATGCTTTGCATGTAATAAATACACACACCATCTTTGCTTCATCCAAATGACAGATTTAGATTGTCATCTAAATGACAATCTGTTCTTTTCGGCAAGCAATATCGTTGAGCGATGGAGTATACGTGTGATGTGTGAGTAACTTGATATGAAAATGTGGGCAAATGTTTCCCAATGTGGCAGTTTAACCCAAATAAAGCAAAGTGTGTGTGTGTGTATATGTAAGCCAGCTTTCTTGCTTATTTGAACATTATACTTTAACATAAATGTGTACAGTTACCTTTTCACTATGACCGAATGGAGTGTGCTCTTTGCTGCCGAGAACTCAGGCAAACAATAAATCTAAAATGGATCAAACGGGGAATGTTTAACCACTTAAACCCTATATACTTCAGGCCCCCAGGAGTCTACTCTACTTATCGCCCTCCTTTCTTCCCTCTACACCAAATCTCTTCTCCAGAAATAGCAGATCTACAAGCTCACAATGTGTGAGCTTGCAGGTTGGCTATTTTTGCCCACGCTAGGATAAATGTTTTTTTTTCAGTGAAGTTTCTTGCGCAATAGAATAATAATCAAGGGGATCATGATCCATTTTATAATCAGTGTAAACACCTATGAAGATACAGTGGTATTTTTCTTTTCTTTTCTTTTGGGGGGTGGGGGATTTCTATACCAATCCTTCAACAAACAAACTATATCCTATGTAACAAATAGTGCTGATCAGACATGTGCTTCTATTCTCACACCTGACTGAGAGGTTTCTCACCACACAGACATAATCCCTAGACACCTCCTCATCATAGCATCATGTCCTTATGCAGACTGAATGTTCCCCTATTTGCCCAGAATAAAGGTCATTACACACCGGCACCGTGACGAATAAACAATATGTGAATATTTGACATCAAACTATTAATTTGGTGATGCGTCATTCACACAGGTTGATGCTTTTGTTTGCACTGAAAAGTCACGAAATAAACGCTCCCAGTGACCTTAAGGAGGCTAGGGTTTATATGGTTAATGCATGACCTATGGACCCCACTTAAAGTGGTTTGGATTGGTAGACTAGTATCTGTCTTGCGTGTTTCTGATAGGAGGGGTACAGTCCTTTGCTGTTTTCGGCCAAACACGCTCATGCTGAAGTATGTAGCATTCTGCTGGACTGGGGAGCTGACGTCAACGCATCTGATAACAATGGCAGGTAACGTTAAGGACATAGCCAAGACACACATACACACACCCATGCATACACATTCACACATGCACACTGTACTTACAAAACATACATTAACCACTTCAACCCTATATACATTTCAGCTATTTTCAAAAGATTTTTATACAATTTATACATTTGAAAACTTCGGGACATTCTGCACAATGAGTACTTTCTACTTTTGGTACTTTAAGTACATTATGATACCAAGTACATTTTGAATTCCAGACTTTTACTTGTAACAGAGTATTTCCACATTGCAGTATTGATACTTTTACTTCAGTGAAAAATGGGAAGATGTTTTTCCACCGCTGATTACAGGACGTGCGTGATGCTGGCCACGGAGTGTGGCAGTGTGTCTGTCATCGAGGTGCTGTTCCACAGAGGAGCAGACTTGTGGGCGGTGGACGCAGAGGGACACGATGTCTTACATTACACCAAGCTGTCGCCCAGCACCGAAGTCAAAACTCTGCTCACCACTGCCCTGCACAAACAACAACAACAACACACAGGTGATATGTTTACGCAAAACACACACACACACACACACACACACACACACACACACACACACACACACACACACACACACACACACACACACACACACACACACACTCTTTTGGGGCGGAAACCTTGTATGTCCAAAACAAAAACTTTTCAAGACAATTTAAAAAAAGAGCCTGTGTTCTAAATCTAGTGGATACGATGTAGTTTTATTTAGTCACAAGCTCCCGTTAACCACTTGAACCTTAGTGTGCCTATTCTGGGCATGTCATAATTTGTGAAAATAAGTGAACATTTGGCAAAAGCACAGGTTCTATGAGCTTGTGGATCAGCTCTTTTCTGAAGAGATTTGGTGTATAGAGGGAACAAACTAGGAGGCCAAGGATACAGCCCTGGGGTACCCCGGTCATCGAAGTATATAGGGTTCAAGTGGTTAATAGTTTTCACTGGTTGAATATTTATAAAACACTCAGACAGACATAAACACTTTTTTTACGTGACACTGTCATATAACATAAGAATAAATTAGGACATTAATTGATGAAAACACATTTTTTAAATAATTGAAGTACGTTTCTGCCTGAAATTGGGGTTGGCTGTTAATAACCACTCACACAGCAGGAGACTGGTCACTTGGCTGCTGATGTGTTGTACGGTACCATCATGACAGATGAATTGGGACACAACCACACACACACACACACACACACACACACACACACACACACACACACACACACACACACACACACACACACACACACACACACACACACACACACACACACACACACACACACACACACACACACACACTGTATACTTTACAGAGTGAGACTGGTTTGAGGATCTAGGATGCCTTTCTCACCTTTTCTTATTCAGTCCAATGTATTGGGCTCCCCCGTGTGGTGGAAGCTGGTACTACATTGACTATTTAGACATGACCACAGTACACTTATACAGAATTCTTTATTTATTGATTCATTCAAATTTTTACCCCATTTTTAAGATGAGATGCCCCCCACCCCCCCACTCCAACTTGATAGACTTTTCTTTTTCTTTTTTGTAATACACTTAGACCTGTTATAACCTATCCGGGACAGCATCTGTGTCACATTAGTTGTTGCCATAGCAATATATTTATTTTTTATTTTTTATTTTTTGAATAAGAATTTGAAGTTTCTTCAGAAAACTTAGTTTAGGATTTTGAAGTCATTTTTAGAATCGACCTCAGGTCTAAATGGGCTAATCCAATTCTAATTCCTGATTACCTTCTTGTCTCTGTCAGCAGATACCAAGTCTCCCAGAAGTCCTCAGGTAAGAAATCAACTTCCTTATCAGTTATAAATTCCTACCCAGCAGCCGTCCTTGCTTACGGTTAGTATGCAGTACAATGTGACCACATGTTGATCCACAGTCATTTTAATTTATCAAATTTAAAGTAAAACTTCTATCACCTGTGCTTCAGTTTAATACAGTTTAACCACTTAACCACGAAACATCCTTATTCTGGACATATCATAATTCGCTGAAAAGAGCGATCAACAAGCTCATGAAGCGTCATGATGAGCCTGTAGACTGGCTCTTTTTTGGAGAACAGATTTTCAGTGAAGAGGGGAAAAGGAGGGGACCAACTACAGACCCCTGGGTGATCTCGGTTATCTGAAGTATATAAGGTTTAGTTCTGCCTCGTTTTATAATTTAAACAATTTTCAAAAATAGATGTGTTTGTAGATCTGCGCTTTTTGCTATTTTGAAAAATCTTGAAAGATTTGGAAAAAATTGTGAAAAGTTTTGCTTTTGTTTTAATGACATGATCAAAATAGGGACTTCAGGTTGAGAGTGGTTAATACAGTATCAATCATTAACCTGAATGAATTATTGTAAATGTGAAACTACTAAAATGATTAATTATGACTTGAAGTACATGTTTAGCTGCATCATATGACCAAGAAGCATATGATTAGCATTTCCCATGTCTAAATCTCTTCCTTTGAAAAGAAAAGAAAAGAAAAAAAACTCCTTGCAGTTGCTTTTAGGAGAATAAAACTTAGATCTTTGCACTCATTTTGAGTGACTATTCTTCACTTTCACTAACCTGCACTAAAATCCACCTGTCTTTATTTCTTCCCCTCTTTCTGGTGTTTTCTGTACCTCCTCCCTTCTCTCTCTGTCTCCCGTCTTCTTGGCTGGCTACTCCCAGCATGATCAAGTAGCTAAGCTAAGTGATGAACGGATCACTACACCCAAAAAACGAAAAGCACCCCCGCCTCCTCTTAGTCCACTGCAGGTAAATGCATGTCTGTCTGTCTGCTTGCCTCAGTATGCATCGTGCACATCTGTATGTCTTCAGTATATCTCTACTGTGGCCTCGCTTTAGCTGGATTTGTGTGTGTGTGCGCGCACACACACGTACGTGTGTGTTTGTGTTGGGGGCAGTGGTGGACATAACAGTAAGGCTACGTACACATGTATTTTTCAAATTAATCTGTCGATTCGATTTAAAACGCAAGAAACGCAGCTGTCAGCATGTCTATTGACAGCCTGTCAATAACTACAGTCTGGTGATGACAGGCAGCCCCACCCCGCCTGTATTTGGATACCTCAATAAAATTATACAATGTGCATATCGAAAAAACAAGAGATCCAAGATCAATCTGTCTTAAGTCTTCTTTATTTTCCTGAACCGATTATTTGATAAAGTTTGCAATCGTTCAAATAATAGTGTTTATTCATACGCTAGCCTCCCAGTGCGTAACGTAACGCTATCTCTCTCCTTCTTTACGTAGCCTAGATACAGTACGCTACCAATATAAAACCAGTGATGTCTGGTATGTGAAGCACTTTGTGAGCCATCTCTGTGAGAAGTGCTTTACTTACTTACTTACTCAATATGGTGGGCTGTACATTTATGTAGAAATGTGTACAAATTCCTGTCTTGCCATGTGCTATTCCTTTCCATAGGAGGACGAGCGTCCGGATTATGTATTACTGAGAGGAAACTGCCGAAAATTCCCTTAATCTTGGCCACACGGCAATGCAAAAACAGTGTTTAAAATAATTTTCACTGTGACTCCATAAAGTCAGTTTTGAGGGGCCAAAAACACATTTGCGTTGGGATGAACCCCCCACAAAGCATAGGAAATGCCATGTCCTATATTAAAATTGGCTACTGGGAGGACCATCTGGCCGGCCGGTGGACCACGGCCACGTCACTCTGACTCAGACATAACCATAAACAAATCCAATGCGCCCATAGGCAAGACCACGGTCACGTCACTCTGACTCAGACATAACCATAAACAAATCCAATACGCCCATAGGCAGGACCATGGCCACGTCACTCTGACTCAGACATAACCATAAACAAATCCAATACGCACATAGGCAGGACCATGGCCACGTCACTCTGACTCAGACATAACCATAAACAACGGTTCACTCGGATATGCGGTTGTCCAGAACCGCTGATCTGACCGATATGTCTATATATGGGCATATATAGATTATCTGTTGTCCAGAACCGTCTATCCAACCAATATGCCCATATATGGGCATGCCAATATACAGGGTATGGGAGTATACTAATGACATCAAGGATATCCATAATGGGCACAAAAGGAACACAGACAAACGGGTACAACAGGTACTCTGACAAGGCCCCGACACTGTGGCTAAGGCATATTGGTGGTGCGACGTAGGCGTGAGGGGCCCGGACCTCTAGTTTAAAAAAATATCCGTGTACGTGTTGACAGGGCCTAAGTACATTTTATTTTTATTTTTAGTATTATTATTTTTTTTGCAAGCACATTATTTTCTGCAAAGTTCTGAATATTTCTGAATTAGTTTTTTAATTTTTTTTTGCGAATGTAAATTTCAAAACAGCAATACTGTTGGATTACTTGGATATATAAGGTTGGATATTTAAAAGAAAATGTAACTCGTAATTTGTACTTTTGAACACTTTAGTATTTACTTTAGTATACACTTTATCCACCACTGTTGGTGTTGGGGGTCGCCCTCTAACTTGTCTCATATTGTTTTAACCATGACTGTCTTATTATCTGCCTGTCAGTCAGTTTGTCTGCACTTTGCTGCATGTTTGGTTTTTCAGTTTTACAACAAAACATGAGTAATTTTCATGTTCATTGTGAATAATTGACTATAATGCCGAGTATTATTGCCTATAATGACATGGCCAAAATAGGGACACCAGGGTGAAAGTGGTTTAATAATCTGACTGTGACAAAGGTCAGTTTTCCTCCACATTCAGACTTGTGTTTGGGAAACAGTATTATCAACTGAAAGTGATCAACGTTGTATTTTATTCAATCCTTCTCAACAGAATTCTGGACTGTCCTCTCCGTCATACATCATCCCCACTGGAACCCCAGTGTCTAGCAAGAGTAATACCCCTAAGTCATTCACCTACAAGGTAATGTACAAAAACACTTCATTTTGTATCAACAGCCAGAAAATGATCTAGCCCAGCATTCCCAAGCTGTGGGCTGCGAGGATTTTGCAAGTCCCCCAAATAATTGGCAAAATGATTTTAATGATAACATTAATATTTAAAAAAGTAATATTTTCTTAAATAAGTTTCCATTGTGACACCAATAAGTAGGAACTCCAAGCTGCAACACAACTGATATGGGGGATATGGGCATGGTGTGGGGGAAAAAGCTTGAAATTAAATAATGACTGTTAAGGGCTTAATTTTATTTGTTAATTCAAGGTGAATTAAATCAAGCCCTTAAAGGGATAGTTCACCCCCAAAATGACTTCTTTTCTATCAATGAGTCACCCGATGGAGACTTGAATTCATGGGTATTTTTTTGTTTTTGTCTCATTCCTATGCCAATAATTTGATGACCAGCAGCGGTTCCGGTAGGAAACACAAAGAGTCTCCTTTGTGTCTCCTACCAGTCCGCTGGTCATCAAATTATTGGCTTAGGAATGCGACAAAAACAAAAAAAATATCCATGAATTCAAGTATCCATCGGATGACTAATAAATCAATAGAAAAAAAGTATTTTTTGGGATGAACTATCCCTTTAACAGTCATTCTTTAACTGAGATGTGGTCCAGAGCAAAAAAAAAAAAAAGATTGAGAACCACTGATCTATTCCTTTCCCATGGTTGCCCCTATTCCGTTCTCTTAACCTTCCATATTAAACTCATGTTAACTGATTCATTGCAACTTATGTATGAGCGAGCAGACACATGCGATTGATTATGGGCACATTTCCTAATAATGATGACTCAACCAGGCAATCCGTTACAGTTTCCCTTGAGATTCGAACTCCCTTTTATGTGGAAGTTCTTGACGTCCGACTTCCCAGTAGCGGACAACATTGACGCGTCATTATACGTCACCAGGTCATTTAGTGCACCATTTCTCATCTAGTGGTCGCTAATAAATAAATAAATATACAAATCCTACTTTCCTACATTACTAAATGCATGGTCAGGGACCACATGAAATACCTTCACGGACCACCAGTCGTCCATGGACCGCAAACATTTTTCTAAAACCTTGGGGAAAAGGATTTCTGAAAGAAATGGACAAATGTTGAATGTTTTCACTTTTAATGACATGCTCAAAATAGTGACACCAGGGTTAATGTGGTTAACATTAGTATGAATTTAAACTAAATTAATATTTAGCCAACACTACCTGGGAGCTCAAATCTTGACATTCCTCTGTCACCCCATTGCTCTCTGCTTCCTTTCATCTCTTACTGTATGTTGTTTTCTGTTTTTCCCTCCCTCCTCCCATAATTCCCCCCCTGGCCCTGACCCCTTCCTTCTATTCTCCTCCCCTTGCTCCTCTTCTAGGAGGATGAGGTTGGAGGAACGGCACTGAGAGAGGAGGTGTTGAAGCTTCAGGAGGAGAAAGGCATGTTGCTGGAGACCATTGAAGACTTGAAGCATATAGTGGAGCAGACTGCAGGGACCAGTCCAGAGCAGGATGCACAGGTGAACTACAACAAATGCCTAATTTACATTTTGCGGCGTTGTTGTGTGCCGAAAATAGCAGATTTTACAAGCTCACAAGGACGCGTTGTGAACTTGCTAAATTAAGCTTAAAGAACACTAGAACGAGTGTGTGTTTACTGACTCTGAGCCAGGCTGGAGACTGACTAGCTTACTAATCCTGTTTATGGAATGGTGGAGACTGACTAACTGACTAATCCTGTTTACGGAATGCTTCATTTGTCCACTTCAAGTGAAAGGTAGAAAAGACTCTTTTGATTGATTGTTCTCAAACAATGTGATACGTTTGATGATCCATTCATTTGGGGCCCATTTTAAAAAGGGGTCAGTTACTATATTGTGGTGGAGACGTTGAGCTGTTTAGGGACAATGGACATGCGGTACTGTCCAAAAATGTATTCGGATCATGTTAGTGCCTAAGTGAGATCTTGATGCGAAAAAACATTCAGTCAACATTATTTAACGCAGACACCATGTCACAGACTTTGTATAAACAGGGCAGATTAGGACACAGTAAACTAACGTTTTTTTTGTTCCCCTCCCTGCATCATCTTTTCTTTTGTATTTCATGTATTTATTTTGATTTAACCTTTATTTAAACAACTTATCTCATTGAGACGTGAGGTCTCATTGTGTGTGCCGTCTTTATGTTCACCAAAGGTTTATTAACACAGCCTGAAGGGCTTCAAACAGACTGCTATACCTTGGAAACAGACGACTCTTTACTGCTGAACTTATTCACCTTACATTCTTCAAGGAGGTCTTACCTACCTTTAGACATGTTGAAACCCGTTTTGTTGTTTCCCTAGGTAGCGTTTGGTCCTGGTCGTTGCTTTCATGCCTGTGTGTTTACGTGTATGTCTGCGTTTTGTCTCTGTGTGTGTGTGTGTGTGTGTGTGTGTGTGTGTGTGTGTGTGTGTGTGTGTGTGTGTGTGTGTGTGTGTGTGTGTGTGTGTGTGTGTGTGTGTGTGTGTGTGTGTGTGTGTGTGTGTGTGTGTGTGTGTGTGTGTGTGTGTGTGTGTGTTGTATATAGACTGAACACAGTGGTACGGCAGGCTCTGCTCTGGTTTCTATTCTTCAAGCCAAAATTGCTGCTCTCACCTTGGAAAACCAGCAGCTTGCTGTCATACTAAAGGTGAGACTCTTCCCTGTGTGTTCAAAGGAGCGTGTCACCCATTTTCATCCTTATTTCATCTAATTGGTTCTCACTAATGCCAATAATAAGATGCTACAATGCTACTCGCTGTGTCTCATTGGTGGGCTGTGGACAGTTCAGAAACCTGCCTACCAATGACATCATCGATGGGGAATCCATGCTAATCAAAACAGCCTTTCTCTTCCTGTAAAGTTAGCATGCTGAAATAGAAGCCATTGTCCTTGCATTAATAAAAAATAAAGTAAATCATTTTGAAATCTTGTTTTAATTACCAAACCTGCCTACCGATGATGTTACTGGTAGGCAGGTTTCTGATGTGTCCACAGCCCTCCTCTGAGACACTCGGGAGTGAGTAGAAAGAAATGGTACCATCTTATAATGCGCATTAGTGAGGACCAATTTATATGAACATAGGTTGGAAATGGGTGTGTGGTCCTTTAAAGACCCACTTCCCCAAAATGTTTAATTAGGTTAGGTTAATTAAATGTCTTCTTGAAGTTTCTTGTGCTCTGCCTATCTCCAAAGCATTAATATAGAGTTTTACAACTAAAATGTGGTCTTCAGACTAGCCCTCTCTGAAAACAGGTCTGACGCTTATGGCCTCCATAAAGCCTAAATGAATGAGAAAGTACACAGAGGTGTTGAGGGAAACAAAACAAGTGCTCCCCCGTAACCCGCAAACACAGTGCGTCCAGTCAACGAGGAAGTTAATGGCTGGTTGTTTTCGTCACGGTGCGTTTGGTGTGCATACTCTCGCAAACGTATGCATTATTCCAGAATGATATGGAATGCAAAATTAGGTCAAAGAGTTAATAAAAAAGATACTGTGAAGCTCCTTTAGGGGGAAGAAAAATAATTGACATTTGTGCATGTGCAGTTATTGAACAGAGAAGATTTTGTTTCTGAGGATTTAAACCACACTTTAACCACTATATATCAAACTTTCGGAAATGATTTTAAGTGTTCCCAGAATAGGGACGCCGGAGTTATACCATATTAATTAAGTCACATACTCAGTCAGATGTCAGATGTTAAGAGCTCAGCTATGACAAATATGTAATTATCTGACTCATTAGTGAAACACTTGATCATGCAATGCCATTGGCATTAACAAAAGGGCTGTCCCATATGAACTCTACAAGAAACCTTCCCTTAAATTGCTGCAGGAAACCACCCTGTAGCAGACATATTTACCGACTAGTATACTGTATGTTAATTGAGAGGTCATGATTGCGCGTCATTTTTTTTTGTGATTAGCACTTATCAGCATACACAATGAGGTGGGCCTGAACATGAATTTTGCTTTTGCGATGGATGTTAGATACGATACAGAAATCCACACAATTTGTTAAATCCTAGTCTTTTGGCACAGTGGTTCTCAAAGTGGGGTCCAGGGACCCCCAGGATTCCTTGAGGGGGTTCCAAATGTACCTTTACATTGTTCTGGAACTCTGAGAGGATACAAATGGAACCGGATGGACCCCTGGTTCCATTTGTATCCACTCAGAGTTATGGTTATACTGGTTTAGTAACATTGTGATGGAACTACATACTAGTCTACCATCATAAAAGTGTTTTTTTTGCCCCATCACCCATGCAGAAACGTCCGTCCCTCCAGGGAAGTGATGACCTGAAAGAGGACAGCAGGCCTAACAGCATGGCCTCCAACTCCTCCTTCCACTCCACTCAGGATGATTTTGATTCGCTACCACACGTCCCTCCCACTAGCCAAGCTCCTCTTCCTACTAAGCAGGCTGAAGAGGAGATGTCCAGGGTTTCAGGAAGTGCGTCTCTAAGACAGGAAGACAGAGATGAGGAAGAGGAGAGTGGAGGAGGGCAGGAAGCTAGCAAAGAGGAGATCGGGCTATTGAGACAGGCCCTCGAGGGTGTCCAGACCAAACTGCTAGAGAGCCGAAAAGAGAACCGTTCTCTGCAGGCCCAGCTGAAGCCTGGCGTCGTGTCTGAGAGAGGTCGAGAGAGAGAAGAGGGGGAAAGTTGTAGAGAAAGAAGGCGAGAGGAAGAGTTGCTTGAGAGTCTAGCAGAGCTTCAGGCTAAGCTGACAGAGACTCAGGAGAGGTACCACCAAGCCGTGGAGGAGGTGCAGGAACTGAGAACTCAGATTGGGAAGAGAGGCGGAGGGGAGAGAGGGAGTGACGGCACAGAGAAACCGGAAGCTCCGAGACGTAGGTCCTCTCTAGAGCAGGAAGTGAAACAGCTGAAGGCTCAACTCGTCCAATCAGGGTCTGAGCAGGAGCAGGCAGCTCAACGAATCAAACGGCTGGAAGAGGGGCTCAGGAGGGCCGAGGAGGAACGAGGGACTGTGAAAGGAAAGGAGCAGGAAAGGAAGGCGGCACAAATAGAGGAACTCTACAAGGAGGCACAGGAGGAGATTAGGATGCTCCAGGTAACATTTGTCTCACTCGAGGTGTTTGCAGACAGTGAGTGGTTACTCCTGGCTCCATTGCCCAGTAGTAATGTTATAGGTGATTGACTGGGAAGCTCAGAGGGCTTAAAGCTAAGCATCTCTACATAAACCAGCTGTTCATTGGCCCATACCAGAATTAAAATTTTAGTGAAGTGAACAGTGAAGGTGTTGTCTAATTCAGGGTACTTAGATTCACTCCTCAATGGGTTTTCCCGTTTATATTTGGTAGTGAGCTAGAAAAATGTAACAACCTTTAACCACAGCCTAATGTATAATAGTCGTAAAACAGTATCATGCGATCTATGCTCATCGTTGTGATTGGCTACGTTTGCTGTGCGACACAGGCGTATTATGTTTAATTATAAATGAAGGAATAGGGTATTTTTTAACGTTTTTGCCTATAATGCCCAAATTAGGGACTGCAAGTTGAAAGTGGTTAAATGAGGCTGCGACAGCAAATAGTCAATTGCAAGTTCCATGAGTGGCAGCTGCTCTCTCACCCGCTGCCACCTGCCATGTTGGCAAAGTTGCCTTGCCATGTAAATTGAAAGCCATGGAGGTCGCAGCAGTAACTGCCGGCTGTCTGCAAGTTCATCCACATTTTTGCATCCATTACATGACCTTTGAGCCACTGACATCGCCCAAGTTTCTTCCCTAATGCATCTGCTCTGTCTTTCCTGCTGTCCAGGAGGCTCTACGGGGTACGGTGCCAGTAGAGCGAGCGGCCAAAGACTTTGAGGAGATGAAGGCTGAGATGAACGAGGTGATCGCTGGACTGCAGCGCCGCCTGCTGGAACTCTCACACTCCTACAGCGACACCAAGAGCCAGCTCGGCACCACACAGAAGCAGCTAACGGAGGCCCGCGCTGGGAGCAGTGCATCCGCCTCCCCTCCCACCTCCCCCTCCTCGCCTTCCTCCTCTCCTTCCTCGGAGCAACAGCAGCTCCAGGTTTTAAAGAACAGGGTGGAGGAGCTACAGACGCTGCTAAGCGAAACGGAGAAGAAGAATGCGGCCTCTCAGCAGGAGATCGCCCTCCTGAGGCAGGAAGCAGAAGCGCAGACACGAGACTCCGTGGCCCTTGCGGACCACATGCAGGTGGTGTCTTCGCTAGGCAATGCCATCAAAGAGCTGGAGAGCCACTCGGAAGCCCTGAAACAGCAGCTGTCCCAGAAGACTCTGCAGGTGGATGCTCTGCAGAAGAGGTGGGTTTATCACAATTCAATGGAAGGCTTGGAAAGCAGATTGCACCTCATATCTGCTACTGCTACTTGACCACTTAAGCCCTATATACTGTACTTTGTTGTAGAGGAGAAATGTGGGAATTCTTAATGAGCAGAAGAGGGGTTTTATTTAGGGATGCAACTCTAGATTATTTTCATAGCGATTATTCTATCGATTATTTTTCAATTTTTCAAATAATGATTAGAATGTGGACATGAGTGGGGAGGTGGGATCTGTCTGTGAAGAATGTGAACATTACCGTTTATTTGTCTTGGTGATTCTTACAGGTCCATTCGGTTCCATTTGTACACTCTCAGAGCTATGCGGATCTTTGAAATTAAAAAGTTTGAGAAACATTGGCATAAGTTCAATTGTGCCTTGTGCTTGTTTCACAATAAGGCTGACGGTGGAGAAGGATGCCACCCCAGACCATTCGGTCTCCCGTGCCGAGCACGATTCTATGAGACAGGGCATGGAGGGCGAGGTGAACCACCTGACGCAGCTCCTCCAGGGGGCCCTCAGGAAGCAGGATGAGATGGCTCTGGAGGCTGCAGCCGCGTGGCAGGAGGTGACTGGCTGAAGGAAATGTGAAAATGAAGAAAGGGGCATATTTTTTAACTGTTATCACAGGAGCATGGTGGATATATCGTACCCATGTGTACCATGTACACAGTGTTTGGAATAGTCAACAGAGTGGGCAGGACTAGCGCCGACTTTTTAACATTTTTAAGGATATTTTGGGGGCCTTTTCTGCGTCTATTGATAGTACCAGTGGAGATTGACAGGAAAGAGGGAGAGACGGGGAATGACATGCAGCAAAGGTCGTTAGCATTAGAGCATATACTTGGAATGTGCCTGGACCGCTAGAATTACATTGAATTGTTCTCATCACCAAGAAAGAGCTTACTGCTGCAATCAGTTACATGACTAAAACTGGAACCAAAATATGGATAGATCTTAACCAATTGACCAGGGTTGGCTCTCTACTTGGTCCACTCCCCTCCCACTATACCAAATCTCTTCGCCGAATGTTCCCCCCAGAATAGGGATGCTAGGGTTCAAGTGGTCAAACTAGTGGATTCAAACTGAAATTTATCTCAGCTAAATGCAAGTAACATAGAGGGAGGATCTATCTAGGCACCAGGTGGAATACCGCTCTCTGTCCTTTATCCTCATATTCTCTCTATTATCATATCCCTGCTGTCGGAGAGAAACCAGCTATGTCCAATATATATAAACTTTTCATGAAGTTTTTAGAACAACACAATACTGCCTCATAAAAGTTGGTATGGTGACTTTATATATTGTCAGATACTTGAATCTGAATGTGTAATTATATTATCATCACTTTACCCAAATACAGCTTAAGTGGAGTTTGGAGATTTTTGACCATTAATGTGGGGATGAGTTATTTTCATCATTCTAATCAATGATAGAAAAAACTGCTTTCTCCAAAGTTGGAGTTAGGTGGTTTGTCCGACAGTTTTGAGGATCCATTGGAGTCAGGAGGTTTAGTCAGAAGCGCTTTTTAGTAATTTTCATTGGTTCAATATTTGTAAAACTCAAAGGGTGTTAAATAGCACTTATTTATACAACATTTTTAAAAAGTTGAAAAATGGAGATAGCGGGGGTTTCTGCACGACAGCACCGAATTATCATTATTTTATGATCCTGTTCTTACCTCTTCATGCAATGCTCTCATCCACCAGGCACGTGAGAGTCGTGCAGAGCGTGAGGCACTGCAGGAACTGGCCATGTCCAGGGAGAAGGAGAACCAGACCCTGACCTCCCGGCTGGCCGAGGCCCAGGATGCCGTCTCTCAGCTCAAACAATTGGTGGAGAACCACGTCAGCTCAGAGAGGGAAAAGAACAAAAGGGTAGGTGATGCATAGTTGCTGTTTTTCTTTTCTTTTACTTGTGTATAATATAATAAATAACAATGTTTTTGTATAGCATCTTTATACTAGTAAGTTGTTGTGTCTCTCCTGACCTCAGCCAAGTGAATTACTTAGCATTTAAATTGCACAAAAAACAAAACAATGATAATGGTAAAACGTTGGGTACAACTCATCTGGTTCATTGATATCTGCACTAATATTAATATTAAATAGCAAAATTGAAACCACTTTATTGTACAAAGAGTCCACATTTCCCATGTTCTATCCCTCTCAGATTGATGACCTATCACGGGAGGTGGGCAAGTTGAAGGACGCTTTAAACAGCCTATCACAGATGTCATACAGTTCCTCTACCGCCGCCAAAAGGCAGCAGCAGAGCCAACAGATGGAGACGTTGCAGCAACAAATCAAACAACTGCAGTACCAACTAGCAGTAATATTATTCTCACATTCTTGCTGTCAAACCTTGTACTGTATGTCCAAAACCGTACTTTTGTCACATGGAGACCAAAATAACTTATTTAGTTATTTTTTTCCAATGTGTTTGTCCAGGAGTCCAAGAAGCAACACCATGAGATCGTATCAGTCTACAGGATGCACCTGCTCTATGCCGTCCAGGTACCTTCTACTGGTTAAAAAATAATTGACTTCAAAAGAAGAAGAAGAAATGTTTACTAGATTATATATTTTTTACGACTAAATCGATTAGTCTGATCAACCACTTAACCCTGTATTATACTTAGTTATACTGTACAATGGTGGTGTACAAAAATAACAGATCTACAAGTTTGCATGTGTTGTTATGCAACACGTTGTGAACTTGTAGATTAGCTATTTTCTTTTTCTTAGAAAGCCAAAGTATAACATAATGGTTTAAGTGGTTAAAATCTAAAATGACACAGATGCTTTCCCAGTTTTAACGGTTAAGTAGATTATCATTATTCTATTGAAAATCAATGTGAACGTCTTCTGTTCCGTGTGCTCCAGGGTCAGATGGATGAGGATGTCCAGAAAGCCTTGAAGCAGATACTGATGATGTGCAAGATGCCAAGTCCAGCCAAGGAGTCCTGCTGAGTTATGTTTCATTCATACCCAGTCCTACCACGGAAAATAGCCGATCTACAAGCTCACGCTTGTATTTACACTCAGTCATACATCTAAGTATAAATCAGGCCATACACGGGTTCTACTTAGTCACACA
This sequence comes from Gymnoscopelus microlampas, assembly GCF_963454915.1. NCBI lineage: Eukaryota > Metazoa > Chordata > Actinopteri > Myctophiformes > Myctophidae > Gymnoscopelus > Gymnoscopelus microlampas. Next base: position 24,335,900 of record NC_139958.1, read on the forward strand.
ATTAAATATACAGTAAATCAGGCTATACACTAGGCCCTGTCTTCCAAAAACAAGTGAACTGCTGCTCTCAGCTACTATATCTAGCATCTCTTTTACACTCACATTAATGGCAAATTCATACTTTATACAGTATACTGTACAAAAACGATGTGTTTTCAACAGAGAAAATAGTTGATGCCTTTGAACAACAGTATAAATGGGTCCTAATCCACCTGTTTGTTGTCTGCCACTACAATGAAGATGACTGCCAACCAATCACGTCTCTGAAAAGGTACCTGGTGGCTTATTGGAAGTGAGGAGTGGATTTACACATTAGTGGCCATCCTGTGAGCACATTTTTGTTTGTTGTCTTTCCGAGGTCATAAGGTTCCTCACTAACTTGGAACAAAGAGGCTGTTTGCTACCTGCCAAACTTGTTATAGTTTGATCAAGTCATTCATAACTGACATTGACATTACACTACATACTGTATGTACCGCATCACTATGTCATATAAGCATGAAAATGCATGCATGTATGTGTGTGTATACCAGGGTTATTATAGTTAATAATCCTAAGACTAAAACTAAAAGGGAAAAAAAAATCATTAACTGAAATAACAATAAAAAAATAAAGAAAACCCCAAAACAAAATAAAAACTAAAAGGCAATTCCTAAAACTCTTAACTACTTGTAAAACACACAAAGCCAAACACCAAACTGAAATGACCTACTAAATAAAAATGGAAACTAATAAATATTTCAAAACTATAATAACTCTGGGGATATACACCAAATGTCAGACACATACACAAGAAAACATGGACACCATCAGATAAGTGAAAAAGGTTTTGTTTGTTTCTGTTACAAAATCAGTTTTGAGCAATGACAGAACGTTGCTGCTGTTAATCGTATCGATCTCTATGAATCAACAGTGTTAGTTTTATTTTACTTGTCAAAAGTTGCGTTGTTGTCCTTAATACACTAAATTATTTGTCACCTGATAACAATACCTGTGACATGTACTCAGAAATCAAACCACAGAAATGCTGTGTTTTTTGGGGGCTGCACTTCAGATGAAGAAATGTATGATGCTGTTTCTATCAATATTTTCCTATTAGCACAAAGCATTTATACAAATGTATTTTATTGAAATGTATAACCGTGACCTTTTTTCCAAGTTACTGTACTTTTGAGAAGAGAAAAAGGAAGAGGTTTGATAGCTGTACTTTTGATGGCCTTGTTTTGTGGATTTTTTTTTCTTCAACTACGTATATTAATGCACTATGATGTCTAGTGTCACCTGAATGTGTTTAGTTGTTTTTGCCCTTACTGTCTCTTATATTCGCTATCATAGTTTGGCGGTTGAATATGATTGATTTAACATACTGAAAAACCCTGTAGATTGTCTCTAACAATACCTAGCAATATGTGCTTAGTGTTATTGTCCTGGTCTCAGAAAACAGTAGCTGGCAATGATCCTTATTTCATTTCAACTCCTCTGGTCTAGTCTTTCTATAATATTGTTTGCACAGAAATTTGTTTGCTTGAAAAGAAAACACATGAGAGCAAAAACAACAACAATAATCCTACATACAGTACAGTATGTCACTGTCCTTATCAGGAAATGGAAAAAAATATTCTGTGATTTAATCACCCACTGACAGACTTAACCACTTTCAACCCGGCATGTCATCGGATTGCAATGCGTTATGCAAAAAAATGTATATGGAGATACAAGGTTTCTGCCTGACAGTAATGATTTGCCAGAGCTCTGTCTCATGACAAGTGCCAGCCTAAACTCCTTTGCCTTATATTATACTGCAGTGTTCTCAAAGTGGGGTCCGGGGACCCCATGGGTCCTTGAGGGGGTTCCAGCGGGTCCCCAAGAAAATGTGTTAGCATAACATCAAAATCGGTTTAACCACTTTAACCCTGTATACAGTACATCAGCTATTTGAAAATAGCAGATCTACAAGCGTTGCGTGTTGTGAGCTTGTAGATCTGCTATAAAAAAAAAAGCCATTTTCACAACACATCTTTGTATGGGGTGCCTGGCACAACATATTTGGAGATGGCGGTCTGTGGCCAAATATATAGCCAGTTGGGGTCCTTGACATGAAAACCACTGTTTACAGAACCATGATCTTTTTTAATTTCACCTTCATCTCAACAGTATTAGATTATTTAGAATCAGTGTTGGGCGAGTTACTCAGGAAGTGTAATGAGTTACTCTTTTACTTATTACTTCTTTAAAAAGTAATATTACTTCACTTATTACTTGGTATCAAAAGTAGTTTGGTGTGTTACTCGTTATATTATTACTTTCGCTATCCCCACCCCCAGATTAGTAACTAATATAATTACTGTTTTGGCCATTGTAATCCCTTACACTACCCAGATTAGGGTAAGTAATATAATATTGCAGTAATATATTATTGAGTAATAAGTTCCTGCCCAACACTGCTTAGAATGCACTCTTCTATTTACCCTACATCTATTTACACTAGAGCCAGAACATATCCAGCTACTGTCAATTAATTTTAACCTGTCTTATTCAGAACCCCAATCTGTTCCATTTTTTCTTACTCAGGAACTTGAACGAAATTGAACCTCATCCACAATTCTTTATACCCTGAGTAGAAAACTTTCTTTTGTTTTTTTTGTTTGGGAGATTGTCTGTTGTTTATGTAGCTAGCTAGCATATACCGACTTCTCTCTCAGCATTTCAGAGAGTAAAATAGGCCTTTCTCAAAGTTCTGTCAAAGGGATGAGGAAACAACTCTTTCTATCGCCTGTTGGTTATTTCTTTTATCGACCGTTTTATAGTGAAAATTTAAATGTTTTTGTTTGCCATTGGCTTTTAATGCCCACTTTAAATAAATTGTGAATCTGTTTTATTTGTGTCTCTGTTGTATGTTGTTTTCAATGTTACTTTCATAAATCTAAACATGCATAATGAACGGGCAGATTTTTTAATTCTTTGCAAACAACTTTATTTGAAATTTGTCTGACAAAAACACTGTCTGAAAGACAGTTTTTTTTGCTTTATCATTTACAATAGAGAATACGTTGATGACATTCACCATGAAAACACAAGTTACAAAATATAATAATCACTTTGTTTAGAGAACAGGCTTCTCTGTCAACTAAACACAGGTCATGAGATTTCTTCCTTCTTTTCTATCCGACGGTTCTAACAGTCAGCTCAAGAACTGAACATGTCGGGTGCCCCCGAGTCGGCCGAAAAGGTCCCGATGGACCCCCCGACGGACCACTAACCGACGGGACGACGATATCCAACGCTTCCCGACGCTGAGTCGGCTCAAAATCGGTCCGGTGGAAAGCTGCCTTTAGGCTATTGACATGTAAGCACAATTAACATATTACTATTATGGACAACACTTTGTTGCTTTGTGAGAGCACAGTAAAATCTGGGTATTAATTTAAACTCTATAGACAGTTTCAGTGTGTAGTGAATCCAGCACAGGACGAGTATTATAATTATGATATAATATAAGGGCAATGAAAGCCCACCAGATGGCAACCTCAGACTCAAATTGATATTTTACTCTCATTCTGCTCACACACACTTCAGATTCAGAAACACAGGAATCTAGTATCTCAATAGCCTATGGTCCTCAGTCTCCCATTTTTCTCCAGACAAATCTGTTTGGGCCTTTCCAATGAAGCCCTTTCTAGAATTTCTGGCACATAGAAAATGTACCGCAGGTGCTTGCTATATCGGAAAACATTTGAAATATATGATTTATAGTTGTTTTCCTTCACTGGGTTTTGTAGTCCAGACACACCCTATATATCCTCTCTTGGTGTCCTCTCTGTATGGAGATTCTTATGCCTAATTTATGGTCCTCCGTCAGACAGTGTTGCACGCCGAAAATGGCAAGACGTACAAGCTCACATCGCGTTGCGTCAGCAATGCGTTGTGAGCTTGCAGATCAGCTATTTTTGCCATGCGACACCGTCGTACGACAAAGTCTAAGTCAGGCTTTAGATGTCCTGCCAGCACAACTCTGGGTAATTTATCTGCCGTTCTGTTTCCTCTAACCGGTGGCATGACCATTTTAGTTTCCTCCCCTGGCCCCATATTCAGCCCTCTGGGCAAACATGCACACGCAGGCTCTCTCACACACACACACAGTCACGCATGCACGCACACATATACACACACAGACACACCACACACACACACACACACACACACACACACACACACACACACACACACACACACACACACACACACACACACACACATATACACACACAACACACACACATTCTACACACTTCCTTCCCAAACTCACATGTACATTCCCTCATGCTCTGCCCTCCAGCTCTGGAGGATGGAGCGCAGGGATCTTATGCTGTGATCTTTTGCCCAGGCTCTTCCATGTTCCTACTGAATCTGATCCAGCTTAGGGCCCATTTTGTCAAGCATCTCAAGGTAGATTATATCCCAAAATGCTAGATTCCTGAATGGCAGGCTGAAAGCTACGTTTCTCAGGTTAACTCAGGCCACCTGTTTAGCTCAACTTTCCAGAGTTGTGTGTTGTTGTTGTTGTTGACGAGTCGACGACAGTGTTTGAGAAATGAATCATCATGACACATTCATACTGTATACATGATTGGAATAATTCCGTTTTCAGGTTATTGAACTGCCGGGAATTAGGGACTGAAGGGAGTAGGACTACTCGGCCAGGGTGGTGGAGTTATTTGTCCAGAGGAAAGATGCCTGGGATTTGGATATGGTGAGGATTTATGGTGGGGAAATGGTGGATTTTGTAGAGGACAGGCCTAAAGGGTCGGGTTATGACTAATACAGTATATGGGCCTTGCACAACAGCTGGTTATCTAGATTCACCAAGACTGGATGGGATTTATGGTGGTGTTGTTTGGGTTATGATAGTTCTGATACGCCTTCGGCTTGGCAGAGCTAAAAAGCAAAGAAAGATATTCACAAAGCACGCACATCCAAATGATAAAATCCCAGGTGCTGGACAGAGCACATAAAATATAGAAATATAGAGTCCGCTCACTGCATCATGCTCCTAGTGTATTTATTTAATTACCTCCAAGGTGACGTTTCTTCCTCTGAGGAAGAGCGCAGACGCTCCAAACATCACCTTGGTGGTAATTGAATAAATATACTATGGGAGCATGATCCAGTGTGCAGAGATAAAACGCAGACCATCAAGCACCATCAAGAACAGCTTGTTTTGGTCCAAAAGAAACAAAGGACATAATCTGTGACAACTGTGACCAATTTTGCGTTTGACATTTTTAAACAAAACCGACCAGCTATACGACAGCTGACGGCTAAAAAACAAGCACATAATCTGTGATAAGCTGCAACCAGCTCTTGGTTTGCACTTAAAATTGACAGAATGGTCCACCCAGTACCCACCAACTGCCACAGAACTGAGCTGAAATGGGGAATCAGTCAATTAAGGACAGAGAAGGAAAGGTAACAGCTGAGGCAGATCAGTTGTGTGGAGGAAAGGGAGAGAGGGGGGAGTGGAAAACCCAGAAACATAACAGGGGCAGATCAGAGAAGAGGTTCAAGTCCAGATCCCGAAGCATTGGATGGACCAGGTCGCCATTTAGAGCCAAGAAAATCTTCTGAAACAACATATGATCCATATCAAGGAAAAGAGAAGCCACTATTACAGTACGTGGAGCCGGCAGAGGAAGAAAGGAAGGGCCAGGAGAGGGAGGTAAACTGATCCAGAGAGGCCTGGAGGACATTGTGAAAAGTAAAAGCCTGATTTATACTTTGTCCTACTGTACTAGGAGGAAGCATAAATTAGGCCTTGCTGATTGTGAATGTGAACTGCTTCACCCAACCTAAATCTTTATCCTCTAAAATGAACCTCCACTTATGTTTTCTGTATTGACAAGCAAAACATTGAGGCCTAGACTCCAGCCTAGTCTGGCGAAGCCTTTTAGCAAATGTTGAGGTAAAAGTGTTAAAAATACAGTAGCCTACACCCAATGCATCACACACAATGGTCAATGGCATTACAGTACATCCTTGCAATATTGCTTTGCAGTTTGCACACAAATCCAGTGTTTTATTTGTCCTTGTCCCACTCCCTCTCCTACTCTATCCGCATGTCATCTCCATGTAATCATGCAATGGACATTAGAGTAGGATTATAGAAACAACCACAAAATTATCATCACTGTACTGTACTTCTCTCAGCCACCACCAAGGGGCAATGTAGACTTAATAACAACACTACAGGTCCAGACCAGGCCTCACAGGGTTTGTCTCAGTTTTGCCTCCTCTTGCCAAAAAAGATGATTTGTTAGCTGACTTACGGCTTTAGATAAATGAATTTGGTTGGCCTGCCTGCCATGGCAACTCCAGTTTAGCCCTGCAATGGAAAGGTGGCCATTGACTATTTCCAGCCAGTTTCACATAAACATGGTGAGGCTTGAGTATGCAAGATATCTGTGCCACATGATAACTGGCTGCATGGCTTCAGTCATGCTGTCATCAGGAAATTCAACAGCAGTAAAAGAGAGTAATTCTCACTGATCCAGCGCTCTTTCCTCTTGGCAGAACACTGAGACCACAGGGATATGTTTAGATATGTGTTCTGATGGAGATCTGTTGGAGATGAAAGCTGTGAAAGTAGAGGAATGTGAGAGGGAAATAAAAGACACTGTTTGACATATTTTCGATTGAAAATCTTTGCCGAGAATAACTTCTGTTTCCAGGATTAAAATGTGAGAATGTGATCTCCGCTTTCTAAAAGCCCGCAGGGGCCCTCATCCCACAGCTCTTTACTCCGCTGAACACAGTAAAATCCTCAGTGTTCATTTATCCGTTGAATTATATATATATATATATATGAATTATATTCAACCCCAAATGGTCCCGGAGGGGCCACTTGGGGTACATTCGTACACTCTCTGCGTTGAATCGCAGTGTATCTGTCGTGCTACAGTGGCCCTTTCACAATTCTTAATTTTCCTCATTTTTTGTCTCTCTACCCCCATCCTTCGCTCTCTCTCTCTCCCCCTTCTCTGCCTCTCCCTGATATTTTCTTTTCTTCTCTCCATCTCTCTCCTTCCCTCCCTCTCCCTGGTTCCAGATCTCTGTGGCTTGTCAGCGTTGTTTACATGCTTGTGTTCCATCTAATATGACCACATTTGATTGTCGGGTAATTAACTGATGCCTGCAACATGTTGCTGTGTTCATCCCACCCCCAGCTACTAAGCCATTGAACACTCGCCGTTTGTGTCATCCATGCTGGCCTAGAAACAAGACCCCGCAGTAGACGAATGGAGGGGCGTAAGAAACGCATGCAGCATAATTACTGCAAGATGTAACCTCGCCTGCAGCCTACTGCGGGCCCACAACATGCGCGCACACACACACACACACACACACACACACACACACACACACACACACACACACACACACACACACACACACACACACACACACACACTAATATTTGCATTCATATGCACATGCATACATGCAGGAAATCATGCAAAAAATATATTTTTTTGTAACAAAACAGGGCTGGATTTCTTCCTCGTATAACAACCCCGGTCTAAACTTCACAGGCATACTTTTTGATTGTTTGTTGGTGGTGGAAAACAAGGTTTTAATTCTACTACAAGGCTGTCCTTAGATGAAGAACATTCAAACGTTCTCCTCTTTGCTGAAACAAACCAAATTGAAATTGGGTTCCCCTAAAGGCATGCGAGCAATAAGACCATCTTTGAGTCATATAGTCCAATCAATGGATCAAATATTATTTGTATTAGTGCAAAGGGGCTTTGGGGAGCTTCAGGTGGCCATGGATGGTGGCAGCCTGCGAATTCGATGCCTTCTAGAGTGGAAATCATGAGAAAGACAAAAGTAGATACAGACGATTTTGGCAGGATTTGATCTTGGACAGGCAAGAGCATATGTGATCCAGAGGCAGGGGTCTTAAAAGGGAATATCACTGATTTTCAGCTTTGAAATGTTATTTCTAGGACAGTTTGATCTGTACTTGTGAACATTCACTGCTGTTTCCCATAGCCTGGAACCAGAGGACAAAATCTGTGCTATCACATCAGTGTACAGTACAGCTACATAGAGAATCAATTAGAAAAGATGGAAAAAGTGAGTTTGACAATAACAAGGATTATTTTCCTGGAGAAAATGGCAATTTTTCTTTTCAAGAAATGGTGACTCAATACCCGCTGCTTTATATTGCTGCGTCTTTCTTTAAACCGTGCAACTTTAACCATGCACATGAGACCGTGATTTTACACCTGCTGCTATTCAATGTGATTTTATACTTGCAGCTCTGTTTTTCATTTCTTTCACCATGTTACTTTAACCATAAAACTGTGATCTTACTGTATATACCTGCTTCCCATTTTCATATGCTGGATAAGTTTCCCCCTCTGAATAAGAAGCATTTCTGCCTTAATTTGGTCGTGCCACCTATCCATTGCAAATTTGTATGTGTACATGGACTTTGATTTGACTGTGCCTTCCTTTTATTTGACTTGTGTTCCTTCTTTCTCTGAACTCTTCCCTGCAGTATTCTAACTCTTCCTGGAACTGCAGTTTACACCTGTAGCCGTGTGATGTGACAATACGGTTGAGTCTTCTGATTTTCTGGTAAGGAAATAACACATCTCTCTTTAAAAGTTAAGACAAACTTTGCAATTAAAACAAAAGAAGTGGTCTTGTTTTAGAGTAGTTCCTTACTTTTGCACCAGTATTGGATCACAGATAAAAGTCTAGCATCTCTGTTTTAAAAGCTTTGGAAGATACTGTAGTTCTTTAAGTTTCTGGATTATGACTCACTGTCATAGATCATAGATGTTTGACATCAGCCAAAAATAACAGGTCTACAAGTTCACGTTGTGAGCTTGTAGATCGGCGAAGAGATTTGTTGTAGACGGAAAAAAGCGGTCCAAGTACAGTACAATTGTAACTCGGGTCCGTTTTACCAAGCCTACAGGGTTTAAGTGGTTAAATCAAGAGGTACTCCTCTATAACAGCACTGCACCATCTCAGTGCACAGTGATACATACCTTGACATCACAGCTTTGACTGCAGTAACCCAGGTCACTGAGATAGAGTTACACTCTGTGGGACCACAGATGAAGGGTCTGTTGTGTTGGCTCATACAAAGACATGGGGAGCAATGTATTGTGCACTGACTTCATGACAAACGATTATATGGTATTCATACGGTTGTTCAAATCTATCTGTATGCATGTCATCTGTATTTGTTCTTAGACCCGAGGAGGAAGAATAGTGGTTGTAACTTGTAATCGTAACTAACTTAAGCAGAGGCATAAGAACCATGTCTGGAAAATTATAATAGGATCTGATGCTCTGCTCAGGGTGGAATTTGTTACAGAGCTAAGCAAATATAAGCTTCTTTCTATTCAATGCACCTTTGCAACTATAGGGCTAATGGAAGAGAAACCAACAACAAATAAATAATATAAATGATTACATTTGGTTTAATCAGTGTAACAGGTCTGTTCACACCGTGCACTATAACTATACAAAATATGGTTATAGTGTTCAGTGCGAACGGCCCTTTATATTTAAGATGATTTAAATGTCTAGACCTAACTTGAAGAAGCAATGTCATAATGAAATATGATTGTATGATTGCACACTTGTGTTTTAGTGAAAAACACAAGGGAGCTAGCTTTGGGCCTAAAGCCAACATTAGACTTGTCTGCAGTGTGATTTCAGATCAGAAATGGAGGCACGCGGGGTAGACTTTGCTTGGCTCTACCGTGTATGTCTCACCAAATAGCAGCAAGAGGAGAACCAACGTTTCCTCAGTGTCTCAAAACCTACAGTATAAAGAAAACGAGCGTGGGATGTTGTTTGAATGCCATTTTAGGAGCCGCCGAGACTCCGTCAGGGATGAAAACAAATCATCACAAATCAAACAAACCCCCCCCCCCCCAGCCCAGCCCACCACACTACACCACAGACCCCCCAGGAAATCACACCGCGCCTATGACTCGCTAAGGTACTGTAGCCTATGACGTTACACCACAACTTTTTACAATTGTAAAAGCTTAACCTCGCGTCACCAGGCTTTCCATGTGGTGGAAAGCCTGTTTTTTGTTCTCAATTTTTCAGTGTGATAGAGTCTGTCTTCCGTATCCGGTCTCATTTGCATGCACACATCCGCTCTCGACCCAAACTAGATCAGCAACCTGCAAAGCATCTTGGTACCAGTCTAGTAAAACCTCTATTTAGTTTCCTCTCTGTCTTATATCTCTTAAGCCTGATTTATTCTTCGTCATAGAACATAGCAGATCTACAAGCTTGCGGATGCAACGCGTTGTGAGCTTGTAGATCTGCCATTTCCAGCGCGGGTTAGTGTAGTTAAATTAGGCATTACATCTTTAACGTAATTGTTTAGATGCACTTCTGCATAAAAGGACCCCAGTGCACAGTCGCATCGCAGGTACTGCTTGTCACGCTGCCCGCATTCTCATATATCATTGATGTGAACCCCTGGCAGTGAAATGGCGGAGCACCGCTGATTTAATTACCCTTTCCCGAGATCCCAGCAGTCCCATTCAAAACCAGGTTTCCCAGTTCCAGTCTCTCGCATTCTCCCAGGCCTCCCCACATGAGGTTCTGATGAGCCTAACTGGAAACACGTGCTCCGCACTGGCTCTCCCGCACACAGATGGGACAATATCATATTATTAATGACAGAGTGAGAGGGCGAGGGGGAGAGAGAGCAAGAGAGGGAGAGAGAGAGAGTAGTAGTAGGGAAGGGAAAAATCCCCTCTCCTCAAAGGCTCGCAGGTCTTAAATAGCTCAACACTGTGAGCTGCTGTCGCTTCTGAGGAAGTTATTATAGGAAGGCAGGACGTCTGTGTTTTCATATGGAATATCCTCTCAATCTAACTCAATACTCACTGGGCTTAACCCCATGTCCCACCTCTGAAAGCTGCTGAACTCTGATCCACAAGTGTCTGCCGATCAGGCCATGCATGTGTGCTGTTGCAAAAGTTCTCACCATTACGTGAACACTACACTAACCACTTAAACCCTCTATTCTTAGTTAAATGGACCAGTGGAACAGTGCTTGGACCGCTTCAGCAAAAATAGCTGATCTACAAGCTCACAAAGTGTTGTGAGCTTGTAGATCATCTTTTTTTGGCTAATGTTCAGAATAGGCATGCTGGGGTTCAAGTGGCTACTTTGCAACACACACACACACACACACACACACACACACACACACACACACACACACACACACACACACACACACACACACACACACACACACACACACACACACACACACACACACACACACACACACACACACACACACACACACACACACACACACACACACACACACACACACACACACACACACACACACACACACACACACACACACACACACACACACACACACACACACACACACACACACACACACACACACACACACACACACACACACACACACACACACACACACACACACACACACACACACACACACACACACACACACACACACACACACACACACACACACACACACACACACGCACGCCCCCCCAGAAACGGATGCTAATTTGCCTTTGGCCTACCTGAACATAGCCTACACAGTGAAATCGTTAGTGGTAATCTAGTGTTAATTCTTACGGGTCCATCTCGTTCTATTTGTGCACCCATAGACAGATAGACCTTCACTGACCCCACGAGGGAAATGCAGTTGTCATGGCAGCACCGCAGTATGAAACACAGGACAGATAGTAAGGGCTTAGGAATTGGCTCTGTGCATAACTGTAGTCATTTTCCAAAAGATGGCATACCCGTTTCCTGTTCCTGTTCATTTTCTCATATACACATCTTACATTGTATAGTTACTTCCTTTGATTGGCTCTGCAGCAGATTTGAACTGGAAATCTGTGTTTCCGGATCAAATGTGCTGCCGAGCCAATCAAACGAAACTATGGGAAAATGAAACGGGTATGCCACCTTCTAGAAACCACTACAGATACCCTATAGGTATGGAGCCTATAGGGCATCACAATCATTTTAACCACTTCATCCATTTATATGTTGGCTTCTCAAAAATATTTGAAAATTATCTAAAATGTTTGGAAAATTATGAATTATTTTGAATGGTTTTAACATAAATCTTCACTTCTGGTGGGGTCCCTGGCACAAACTATTTTCAGATGGGGTCAGCGTGCCAAATACATATCAATTTGGGGGTCCTTGACATGAAAAGGTTTGAGAAGCACTGGCCTATAGGGTATCAAAAGCCAACAGGAGATTTTCTTCATGGGTTAAATGGGAGTTAAATGAATACTGCGTATTTTCACTCTGTATACTGTAGTGCCGAAAGGTCACATGGCGAGCACCAATTAAGATGGTCCAGCTTGTTTCAGCGCTAGTCACTCCTGATTCACCTGGTATCAAAGCACTGAGTCAACCAGCACCCACCCACGCACAAACACCCACACATAAACACGCACGCACGCACGCACACACACAGTACATGTGTGTGTAAGGATCAGTCGGGGGTCAGACAGAAGAAGCTGTGGAGGATTTACAGGCAATCCTAGTGTGTGCGTGTGTGTGTGAGCATGCACGAGTGACAATGTGTGAGAGAGACAGAAACAAGTGTGACGCTGGTCTATGAGGCGGCTTATTAAAAAGGTGAGAAGTAAATGCGATGTCTGGAGGAGAGGGTTAATTGTGCTCTTAAAAGAACACTTCAAAGGAAGCCTGGTGTCAGGGCTGAGGGCCATGGGAGGAGGGGAGGGGGATGAAGAGGAGGGGGTAGACCGATGAAGAGGAGACATGGGCTGGGTTTGTACCGGGCAGTGGTGGACTAACAAAGTACATTTACTTGAGTTCTGTACTTTACTTGAGCATTTTTATTTTTGGATACATTTTAGACTACATGCCTAGGACGGGAAAAAGTACATTATGAATTACTTACATTACATTACATCACAGTCATTTGGCAGACGCTTTTATCCAAAGCGACTTACAATAAGTGCATTCAACATAGGTAGGGAACGAAACTACTAATCACCAGAAGTCTAAAGTGCATTTTCTGCTAAAACAAGCAACCAAGAGTATACCTAGCGCTAAGGTAAAAGTGCAATATATCAGCTACCTACTATTTAAAACGGATGAGACAAATAGCTAAATCAAATGTGCAAGAGCTCTATTTCTATCTCTATTTCTATACTTAAGCTCTATTTCAAATATAGTGAGTGTCCATCAGATCTAGTGTACAAGCTCTAGAGCACAAGCTCGATGCGATGTGTTGTGAGCTCATAGATGGGAAAATGTCTTAAAGTTTAATACTGCAATGCATTGATATTAAAAAGAACATTTGTAATTTAAATACTTAAACTCTTCACCCATTTTCAACAACGTGTGAGATAGACAGAAACAGGTGTCATCACTAATGCTCATTATAATATGGTAATTGTTTTTGTCTATTCACTTGTGTCTCAGAGGAGGGCTGTGGACAGTTCAGAAACCACATCAAAATGTTGTATTATTATTTTATTTTTTATATTAGAGAGGACCAATTATATGAAGATAAGGTTGAAAATGGGTCCTTTACGTATTTTTGAAAGCAAGAACTACAGTACTTTAACTTTAACTCGATCTAACTCGTAGGCCTACTGTACTTGGTACAATATTGGCCTATAAATGTACATTGTACATTTCTAGCATTCAAACAGCTATATTTGCAATGCTCTCGAAGAATCTCTACTGTTAACTGTAACATTTAATTAACTATATTGATGATAAAAGTGTTATTTTATGATTGTATTTATACAGAGTTTGGGTGAGTTTGGCAGGTTGGACTTCTTCCACTCATGACTTCACTGGCTTGAGTATGGGAAATGTGGGGGTGGGGTGGTTTTAGCTGTTCAAACACCTACTACTTCCAACATGTACTGTATATAACATATGCATTGTTTATGAGACTGCCAAATTATATAAAAAGAATGTTAAGGAATCAGAGGAGGAGTATCAGTAGATAAAGGCGTGTGTGTGTGTGTGTGTGCACACGCGTTTGCAAATGTGTTAAATAGACTGCGTAGATTGAACCATTAGGACAATTACAATTTAGGCATTTAACAAGTGTGAGATCAGAAAAAGTGAGCATTAATTCTTGTCAATAAACAAAAAGGTAAATAATCACATAAATAGAGTGCAGAGAGAACGGTGTAGTGCATCAGAGTCAGACCAACTAGGGTGGTAAACAATCTGTCTAAATAACATGCTATCTAATATCTTTGTGGTTGACAAAAACAAATCTACGAACGAAAAAAAGGATTGTGGCATTATGTGATTTGAGGGTGACTTCTGTGGGAATGTAGAATGACTACGTTAAGAAACAGGAAGAGATACATTCTAAAGATGTGTGAAGAAGTGTAATACTTTAATAATAATGATGATCATAATGTTGATGATGATGATGATGATGATTATTATTAATCATTTTCATATTATTTCTATGGCATGGCCTAATGCCAAACCATCTAGAACAGGATTTGTCTGTATGTACTGTATATCTGCATGTCCGCACAGAGGTAGATCAGTCCCAGCTATGTGAGTAATGTCTCAAAACAGAAAATTACTGTAACGGTGCACTCATTGCCCGGCATACAGTAACTTAATAAAAAAAAGTATATACACCATGAACAGCACCGAAGCTTATGATTTGTTTATAAATGCCTAAAAGATAGGACATTGTTTAAATTCTTGTTTAAATAAAAGATGTGGCATTGCAAAGAACCATCATGCATTCTTATGCTCTTTAACTAGCTTCCTGTTATAATAACAAAATGTCAGGGCTTGCATTACAAGGATTATGCTTGCAGGTCCAATAAAGCTCTTATACAGTATGTGTTATACATATTTGGCATTATACTTTAAATAGTTTAGGTTATTGGTGCTTAGTTTATTTAACTTAACAGATACTTGGACAGGCTACAGGGGCACATGAAATCAGATCGGTATTAGGCCGGATTAGCACATTGATAGGAAATGCCCATATTAAAAACAATTATCTAAATCTTTTGCTGGATAAACTATTTGGTCTTTTTTTTGTGAGCAAAATGTTTTGAAAATTAATCAGCAACATATTTATGGCTTTGACATTAACAGTTTTTGTCATGAGCTCTGAGACTCTCTTCCATGTACACTGATTCCCTGACTGGTAGATGTTATGTTAATGTAGCATTGAACATTATCATTGTTCTAATTAGGACTTCTAACAGGCAGCTGTAGAGCAGATGGTGTAGTCTAGCTTTCAGACTAAACAGTACCCTGTCTGTGGAGTCTCTAAGTTCACATTCTCTGATATGGTGGTTTTAGTTGTGCCCACAGGCCCCCTACATCCCTCACTGTATCCCAGAGGGCGCCTCCACAATTCAGAATTATTTGATTATGTAATTTATTTCATTTACCCGTTTGCATAATGCAAGCATGTAATAAGCCTAGTTTAACTTTTTTTTAAGAACCTTGGCAAAGCTTCGCAAAAGTTGCTCTCTGAGTAGTTTTATTGAATTCAAATGGAGATATACAATCTAAATGTTCTTCAAGCACTCCAATTGTAGTTTTTGAGGGAGGGAAGAGCATTACCCATTTACTTTCCCAGTCAAGATTTGAACCAGCAACCTAACTGGCAGCTGCTGCTTTTTCTAACCTGTTTTTCTTGCTTCTTTAGAATAGATTTAACTGATAAGTTGCACTCCCTGGCTGATATAAGAAGGCTATATGTGTAGGTGTTGTGAGCTATAGTAGCTATAGGTGTTGTGAGTTTCTACATATTCTATTTTTGTGGCAAATAGTTGTATGATAAAGTATACATAAACAAGCATCCTGGATGACTGTGTAGCTGGACAGATATTCAGCTGTATATTACATGATGAGGTCAACCACTGATTGATACATTCATTTTGTGATAGCATGTTGTTGTTTTTTCCATCCACTCACTTTGTTGTTGATTTATGCCACAAATTGGTACATTATGAATCTACACTACAAAATCCACTACATTTCAGAGGGAAATATTGTACTCCATTACATTTAAGAGCGTTATTTACTAGTTGCGACACGTTGTGAGCTTGTAGATTAGCTATTTTCAGCGAAGAGATTTGGTGTGGGAAGGAAGAGCAGAGCAAGTACAGAGCTGGCACAGGTCAATAATTATTAGTTTTAGTATTAGTATTAGTCCCAGACGTATGTCTGTCTTGTCCAGGTCTTGCATTTCTATGTTATGTTCATGTTCTAGTTTTCATGGTTCTATGTTCATGTCTTCCCCAGCTGTATCTCATGTGTAATCGGCCCTCTACAGTATATTAGTGTTGTTCCCCAATCAATCATTGTCTTCTAAACTCTCAAGACAGATTACATTTGTTTTCTCCTTTTTTTTTTACCAAATGGGTTCACAGATTGGGCCTTGTTACCTTGGTGTTGCTTCATGTTTCTGATGTCTGTTCTGCTAACCTGTATTAAAACAACCATTGGTTTTGAACGCTACCTGCCTGGCTGTTCTGCTTCTGCATTCTCAACACTCCAGTATAATGTGACATTGATGGTTTAAGTGCTTAAGTTATATTTGACTGATCCTCAGTAACTGCACCTGCGGGGACCAGCTCCAGCTCTGTGTGTGGGAGTTAAACGCTTATGAATATGTAAAATGTACACAGAAAACCTGCAGTCAGGTTCGAACCCAGAAGCCTCTTGATGTGAGGCAATAGTGCCACCCCCACTGTGCTATTTACTTGGAAAGAAATATGGTTGAAAGAGTAAAACTTTCTGCTTACGTTTGCTTTTTTAAATGTTTTTTTTCTTACTTCACTTGAAAGTCTACTAATCCTGAGCCCATCAAGCCAGCTTACACCATCTATTTCATTTTCTGTTTCCATTTCAATATTCACCTTTTCAAGTTTGTTAACGAAAATCTGAATCATTTATTTGAGACTTTCATGAATGTTTAAAGAAGCCCCAAGCACCACCTTCTTGATGAACGTTATATCATTTTTGTATTTGCAACAGTCGTACTAACATCAATATTTGTTATTGGTGGTCTTGCATATGCCTGGCATTGGTGATGTTGGTATACACCGCTCTTCCCAGCAGCCACACGTGCACACATGCACATATTGTCGGGAATGCAAAAACCCATTTTTTCTATCCAAGATGCTTTACACTCTAAAAACCTCTTTTTACCACCCACACTTACAAAGCAAATAAGGCAGTGCCTTTAGTTGCAGTGAGACTTTGCATTTACAAACCCTACCTGAATGAAACACCCCCAACACACACACACACACACACACACACACACACACACACACACACACACACACACACACACACACACACACACACACACACACACACACACACACACACACACACACACACACACACACACACACACACACACATCTGTATGCACACGCACACACATCTGTATGCACATGCACACACATGTGCATGTAATCACCCACACAACGGAGCCTGTGGGGTTGGGGCAGGCAGATTGGCATGAGGCGTGCAGTGGACAGGCGAATTGACAATTTCCTGAGGTGAAGTAGAGGCACACAAAGCACAAATCCACTTCATACTGTATATCGTTGATGTCGGGTGGAAACCTCATATGTCCAAAACTGTTAATTTTCAGGCAAAAATAGCAGATCTTCAAGCTCAAAACATTTGAGCTTGTAGATCTGCTATTTTTGCTCCTTTTGTGTGACACTTTAGCATGACAAAGTAGGGCAATAATTTATGAAAAAACATAAAAAGTATAAAATATGGAAATATGTTTCTGCCCGATATACAGTATAGTATATAATGCTGGAAATGATGTATGTACAGTATTCTCCATATTCTCCATTATAAAAGCTTTACTGATTTGTCAACTAGATACTTTATTAAGTTGCTTACGTAGTGTATAACCACATGTAGCATTCGTAGTCTGGGGCAAACATTTGGTGAAAATAGTGTTGCATTGTGATCTGGAACGGCTATTTTCAGCTAAGAGACTTGGTGTAGAGGGATAAAAGGAGGGGGCCTAGTATAGACCCCTGAGGGACTCCGGTCACGGCGGTCAGTGAAGTATATACTGTAGGGTTTAAGTCGTTATAGCAGGATCCAGCAGACTATTCATGGACTTGTGGCTTTCCTATTCCAGTGGAGTGCACTCAATGCATACTTAGAGCATACCAATGGCATTTTGTAAACCTTTCCCATGGTCCTGGTCTACTTTACGGACATATCGCGGACCCAAAAATGGACTCTGAGCAGACATCTGCCAACAGTCATTTTGTGGACATCCACCTGCGTAGTTTATTTGGCTATCATGACCTGGACTTGTGAATTGGGCCTCACCGAGAAACGCTTCTCATAGGACCAGTGCCAGATGTTTTAAGTGCGTTTGTTATCTCATCCAAAGATAATATGACATAATCTGCTCTTGGCGGTCAAGTTAAGATGCGGTAGATTTATTGCTGATGACTCTGCATCTCTTACTCAAGGTCATCAGTTTGCTCTTGGGAGAAATTACGTTTCTGGGGCTGTTCTTCCATGACACTGAAAATTACCAGTGCGCAGCGGTTGGCTGTGTGCAGCGCACTGCTCTTAAACGTAATGAAAAACGATAATTTCATTGGTCATGATGATTGAATCCACCTGCAACACACCCAATGAATGATAATATATTCATCCTATAATCCAACCCATCTTGCCACTTCACCTTGGGTACTCCACCCTTCTCTAGTCCAGAATATACCTAAAGTCACTGTATAATTATTATTATTGCTGTTGTTTGCTGTTGTGTTATTTTCATCTTAACGATGCTGTAAAGTAATATCTTTGGTTTAAAACCAAAGGTTTTTTGAAAAAAGGTATTACTATGATTACTATGATATAATTGCATAGTAATCATTGTGATTTTGTGATGTGTTGTTTTTCTTCAGTAACAGGGATCTCTCCATCTCTTTAATAAACAGAAAACACATTTTCAGCTGGATCACCAATTTCATCAAATGAGGAGAGAATCAATGTATTACCTTAAAATGTATAGTGTTCCAATTTTGGCTGCAATTTTTTTGTTTTGTTATCATTTCCAATTACACTTGTTTATCCTGTATCCTGAGTGGATGAAATTGGTATCCCAACCTGAAAATGTATTTTCTTTTTGACCAAAGAGCTAAAGATGACCACACTCTTTGCAAGCCTGCATCTAATATCACAAGATATGCCCTGTTCTGGAACCCACAAGGGAGAAGAAAGAGGCGCAGACCAAGAAACACCTGGCGGCGTGACCTGGATGCAGATGTGAAGAGATCTGGCCACACATGGGGACAGCTGGAGAAACTGGCCCAGGACCGCGATGCCTGGAGAGCACTTGTTCGTGGCCTATGCCTAAAGTTGGTCTATAGGCGTAAGTAAGTAAAGAGCAGGAGAGACGAGGAGACCCCTGCTACTGAACTAACACTCTCTATGACAATAATTGGCAATATAGAGCTATTTAACGCTTATAAACAAAAATAAACAAAATAATCACTATACACCCCCTATAAGTGATAATTTGTTAAACATCTATGGTAATATTTAAAAAAAAAAAAGCTCATACCCTATTATACCGTACTCTTCTCCATCTTTCTGCTCAGTGATGCTGGTCTTTGAGGTATCCCCCAGCACACGCCTGAGAATAATTATAATGATTCATTTAGTTTTTATAGAACAGTCATTTTTTTCCTCTGTGTGTCTTGGCCCCAGGAGACCATGCTCTTTTTAAATGACGGGTCTTTAATTACAAGCACAAACAAACGACACCATGTACACATGTTCTGGCTTACTGTAATGAGGGAAACATCAACATGAAAATAATGTTGTCATCGAACAAAGGATTACTGAGCAATAGATATCAAATTCTCTTTTTCATCTTTTCCCTCTCCCTTCCTCTCTCTCCCTGTAACAAGCCATCATTATTACAGTAAGCTCAGTAATCCAATACACTGATATTGTTTTGATCTATTGGTGTGCTTACAGTAATAAATTAGATGTAACGTATCAGGCCTTTTTGGTCCAGTTCTCATCAGTGGCTTACAGCAGTCGACCCATGTGGTTCTGATCTGGTAAATTAATCACCGTTTATCTGGCTAGGGTTAATTTCTTGTTGAAAAAACACCTCAGAATAGGATTTCCTCCACCTCACGTCCTCTGTCTTTGTCACCCACGGGAGATGCATGTCAGATGCACAAAGCAGAAAGGTGTTGAGTTACTACCCAAACTTGGTCTGCAAGCTGCAGTCAGGTAGGTAGACCAAGGGAGCCTGAGAGAGCTCTGCGCACATGTAAGTGTGTGTGCACGTGCGTGTGCGCGTGCGTGTGTGCGTGTGTGCGTGTGTGCGTGTGTGCGTGTGTGTGTGTGTGCGTGTGTGTGTGTGTGTGTGTGTGTGTGTGTGTGTGTGTGTGTGTGTGTGTGTGTGTGTGTGTGTGTGTGTGTGTGTGTGTGTGTGTGTGTGTTTTTTTTTTGCTTGCTTGCCGCGCGTACTCGTGTGAGTGACTAGAAACTCCAGGCGGTGTGAGTAATGTTCAGGCACTGGATGTGTCTCATATGAGGCGACGTCAGAGCTTGTTAGTAAATGATTAATCAACAGTGTTATTTGGGCTAATGCTGTCTGATAGCATTTTTTTTCCTGGTAGATCTGGAATTCTCTGGAAGTTCTCTCTATTCTCACAGAGGGCGACGGAGAGAGGAATGGAGCAGCACTTTAGCATTGCAAAACGTCCAAGATGTTTCCTGGATGACGGTGTAAATAGGGAAATGCCTCTGTCACATACTGCAAGGTTGGTATAACACTGCCAAGAGAACTGTTTGTTACTAAGCAAACAAGCATCTAGAACATTGGACAAGTGCTGGGTGCGGGAAATCGAGATAGATGAACATTCACACTTCACCAATGCCTCAATATGGGAATATGTTAATTCATTGACATGCAATTGACATGCAACCACATGGGCATCCTGATATTCACATGGGAATTGTGTGGCTTCCATGTGGCCGACTCTCTTACAGATGGCTAGACCAATGTGGTTCTCAACGTGGTGTCTGGGGACCACCAGGGGCCATTGAGGAGTTAAGGGTCCTATAACTCTGAGAGTGTACAGACGGGAACCAAATGGATCATTTGTACTACACTCTAGACTATTTCACAGTCTAGATTATGGTTGCATTATAGTTTAGTTCAGGGATTCTCATCCTTTTTCGTTTCAAGGACCCACAGTTTGATATGCATTAGACCAAAGAAGAGAAGATTTTCTAAATCTCTAGGACCCCGATCTACAGTGTAAATTCCTCAGGGCACTATTTTGTTTCTTAAGTAACAGGTAGTACCTAGCTTTTTTTAAGTACTTATGACTTAACTTAAGACCTGGAGGCGTAGCCAATGCGTTTTCGCTATTTTGAGTGGCCAAACAGCATTGGCCACGGCCAAGTTAAGTCATAAGACCTGGTACTTAAGACACACAAAATAGGGCCCTCAGCATTTATCATGTCATTTGTACACTCTCAGAGTTAGACCTGTACGTTTTCATTGGTCCCCTGGGGGTCCCCAGATCCGACGTTGAGAAACAGTGGGCTAGATTTCTCCAGTACCACTCCATAAAAAGATGTTCTGATGTTGATGTGTTATTGTTATTTCTTAGCTTTAGAGTGTTAAGCATCTGACTCAAGAGGTCCTTATTGCTGCCTCATCGTTACAGCGTGACTCAGTAGGAGACAAGCTGTCCACATGAGGGGTTGTCTGTGTGTCTGTCTATGTGTATGTGTCTGGGGCTAATCTCGCAAACTGCTGGACCAATCAGCGCAAAATGTCTTGCACAATTTTCAATTTAGGCATCAACCAGAGCGACTTACAATAAGCAAGGTAAACACATACATCAAATGCAGAGAGACAGTGTAGTGTAGTGCCTCAGTAAACTAGGACCATGAGTAAACCAAGAACCTATTGTACAGTGGCATCAGTCTAAAAACAATATACTATCAATTGTGCATGCTGCCAGTAGGCCAAGGAAGGAAGTTATTTATTTCTTTATATTTTTCACTTGAAGTAATTTGCCAAAACGACATGTTTCTATTCCTGTTTACAGTAGAAAAGGTTGCAACTATTTTATTGTGAAGGTGTGTATCAGTGCATTTTATTTTGAAAACTCTTTGTATATGTCGAGAGTCACTTCCTGTCAGCACCATTTGATGCAGTAATGCACAGAAAAAAACAGACCTGTTCAGAGCTGTCAGCCTTAAAACCCATCTAACCCACTTGGAAGCCCTTTTAGACGTAAGTTGTGTTGCTGATTTCAGTTATTGTAACTTTCTGTGACCCTTTTTGTGACGTTTTGTGAATGTTTATTTGGAATTTGGTCATTTTTTGTTATAATTATCTAACCATGTCTGGAGCGTGTAGTGCACAGGTGTATGTCATCTTGCGGATTACTTTGAACTGTGTATGTGATTTAGCTACTGGCCTGGTTTCTTTTTACTGTGGAATGTTTGCAATGCTGTCAATTAAGAACACAGACACTGAATGTTTGTATTGTTTTATTATTTTACAGTTTTCACTGTCATGTTAATGAGGAAGAGCAACAGTAAATGGTCAAATCTTACTTCGACTGTCTTCATTGGCTGCTGTTTACCTTAGTGTTTAGTGACGGTTCCCTACACTGCATGAGAGCACTACAACCTCCATGCATTTTTTATAATGGAAGTCAATGGGGCTTGTGGAAACCTTGCCCAAATGTAGAGTCATACATCATAGATAGTAATACGTCATAGATGACTGATGTCATAAACTTACCACATAAGTCTGCGATCCACGTGGGAGCCAACGGCATGTGGACCGTGTTGTTAGCCCAACAAAATGTGTGGATATTTTTTCTCCGAGCAAACTTCTGAATGTTGTTGAGCTCATAGGACTTGGATGTTGTTGAAAGCTGAAATCACACAAACAAAATATCTGTTTTATGAGAAAATAAGAGTTAATGGTCGACGTACGCTCACAGCTTAAAAACATCTTAGTGTGTTTAACCGCTTTCTCTCTCACTCGTTCACAGCTTTAAATCATCTTACTGTGTTTTACCGCTTTCTCTCTTACTCTTTCTCTCTTTCTGTTTCTCTCGATAGCCAAACTGCTGCTTTATCTCCTAGGAGATTTGTCATCATGACATCCATCCCTGTTGTATACCCTTCATCCTGTCTCCCCCTTCTTAAAATCCTCTTCCCCAACCCCTTAGCAAGTGTAACTTGCATTATCTAAGCATTATCTCATCTCGCCTGGTATCACTATTGCATATTCCCACCAGCCTTTACTTCTTAACTCCTCTTTTAAAAAATATTTACAACAGCCATTGGCATGAGAATAGACTTAACACATCCACTGCCAGGCCCGTAGTCCTACGGGCCGTTAAATCCAACCGTTAACTGCCGTTCCCGTAGTCCTACGGGGCGGGTGTTTTCCCATGTTAAATCGTGCAGGTGCAGATTCCGGATTTTTTTTGCACTTCCGGTTTCGAAGGGGGGCGGACCGGAAACGAAATAATACTGTTTCCGGTTTTTCTCCCGCCTCCGTTTCCTGTCTAGCGATCAACTTTGGACGCCATTATCTCTGGCTTGTTGTTTTTCTCACCGCATCCACCATTTTAGCGTTTTCCTCTCGTTCTCCAGAATGCAGTGTCGGATCACGGCACGGTTTTCAGAGTTTTGTTCGGTCGGGTCCCGTGTTTGTGTCGAACCAAATGAACGCGGATTTTAAACGGATTTAGCGGGGCCTATGACGGAATCAAAAAAACAAAAAAGGTAAGAAATAGCTTGGCACTACGATGGACGTTCTGAGATTAGCCGATGGCAGTTAAAGGGACTACACATGAATTTTAACTTTTTCTTCTTTTTTGTGTGTTTTTGGTCTCCCCTCTATCCCCAAAAATACCCCAGTTTGAACACTCAGGCTTTCACAGCAAATCTGGGGTTTTCTGTAAATTGGTCTCAAAACAGGCCAAACTGATTTGTACCCTGACGTGATGTCACGTCAGGGTACAATACCTCCCGTTTTTCAGTTTTGTTTTACTTTTTCCACACAGAACCAGGAGGTAACATGCATACAAACTGGCTCAATAGCACCCTGTGCCAAACAGGACAATGTGGTATTGCAGGTAAAAGTGCTTTATAAGCCAGAGAGAAGTTAGTTGGAATGATTATATCTGAGGCTTGATTTAGGCTCAAACCTTTTGAAAAACGTTTGAGGGACATAAACAATATGATATTAAATATTATTATTACTTTTCAAATTCATGGTGTAGATCCTTTAAACGTTCATGTGAAAATGCTCTTTCTCAAGTCTGCTTGGAGGCTGACTTACATGGCTTTATTCTTCATTAGAATGGCTTTATTCTTCATGAAAAATCAATTACAACAGTGCCAAACCTCAAATAAAATATTTATGTGCCCAACATTATATTTGTTCTTCCTTTTTTATACAGTATGTGACAAATTTTGTCAACACATATAAAAAAGGAAGAAAAAAGATGTCAACGATCTATTGCTTGGATGCATAGACGTGATGCAAATTCCACCATTTGTATTTCTTTTCAATTGACACAATTAGAGACAAATGATTTAGTTCCCTCGGCATGTTTGTCGTTTTTGCAATTAGACTTTCATGCCAAGTTGCCAACTATCGCGCTATCCTACTAATTCTAGTAACCATCTTGAGTAGGTGCGTAGGTGAGTAGGTGAAGCTACCCGGTTCTCCTCAGTGGCTGGACCAATTGCTCTGATTTTGCACACAGCCATTGACCATTACCATCTGAACTTAACTGTGAAGCCTGTTTTTCAATTTCATCAAATCTCAGCTTCTTATTAGCGCTTTTGTGTCAAAGAATGTCGCCATGGTTACGGGGCTGCCCAGCTATGGGACGAACTTCCTCCCGGGTTGCCAGATCATGTGCGCATATCCCCCCACGGATGCGTCGACCGGGTATGGTCTACTTAATTTATAATATTGATTTGACCACACATCACATGAAGCAGTCTTACCTTGATGAGGATACAGTTGATGAAAGCTGTGTCCATTACTCAATTTCCAATTTGTAGTGGAGGGTTCGTTCAAAGGACAGAATCCCCTCAGTAATCAATAAAGCTCTGATCAAAAATCAAAATTATCGGATATTCCAGCATCATTCATCTTTTCACTCGGCTAAAGGCGAGTGAGCGATTGTAGAAAGGGCTTATATAATGTCCATTCCAAGTTTTACTAGTCTTTGGTGGTGAAGTTAAACTTTGTAAACAAACATGTTATTATCATTTCATTACACGTGAGTTGGCTATTTACTTTATAAACGTTTAATTGCGTGAGTGACTCGCTTCCACTGATTTAAAAGTTGTCATGCGTTGTGTCGTGCCCCGTTATAAGCTTGTAGATCTGTCCCTTTTGGAGCCTCTTGCCTCTTATGGTCTTAATCGGGCGTGGAGAAATGCAAATGATCTCCCACATGAACGCGTGACCTACAGGCAAAAATGAGGAAAAACTGTGATCCACACATTTCTGGGATTTACACACCCCTTTGAGAATTGCACATCGATTTTTGCTTAGAGAAAATACACCCTCCTTTAGTCATTTTTCACATCTCCCTTTTATAGTGCCACCAGGAGGCCAACTTATGTAAAACATTTTTTTTATATAAGCCTTCAGATTCTTTCCAAATTTCAAATCGGCAAACATTATCTCTAGTCACGTGATCAAGATGGTTCCGTCCGATTTTTCATATTCCATCCTGATTGGCGAATTCCGAACATTGCTGGAACACAATATCTGGCGGAGACCTGTGCTCTGAGGAGCACTTTTTCTAGTTTAAGTTGCATTTAGTGTTCTCCGAGTTCAGTTCTGAGGAGTGCTGCTGGAGTTGATTGGCTGGTCAAGGAAAGAGAGACCAGCTGCTTCAGATCATGCTGATGGGGAAATTGGACTGCACCATGGGGAGGGTTAGGGATTTATTAGTTTGATTTTCAAGAAATATCTTTTCTTTTATTTCAGTTGTACTTTAATTTCATTAGTTGATATTAGTTAGTGTTGTATTGGTTTATGTTGTAGTTATTCGTAGTTTGTTTAAATGTTAGTCTTCGTCTATCCCCCTTTGTGTTTTGTAAAAAATATAGGAAAGATAAAAGAAACATTGTTTTAAAGAAATACTCAAGTCTCCATGTGTCTCTCTTGCAAAACAACTCGGTTCCTGATTAATTAACAAAGATTTTTATCTTTTTTTTTATTTTACCAAATATCTCTATCGATATTGTGACAATATCGTATTGTGACTATAATATCCTTTACCCCCCAAATATTTTCAAAAATAGATCTACAGCTTCACTACGTGTCAAGAGAGGAGTGTCGGAACCCTAGGTGCCAGCAAAGTCCTGAGAAGCTTGTAGGTGCACACCATTGTATTAAAGTGAACAGGTATGTTTTTACAGTTGAGCCAGAACGCTCGGAAGCCTATAGACAACGCGAGCTGATCAGTAAATAATACTATTAAGAGCTGGGGTTTTTAATTAACAGTAATTTTAAAAAAAATAAGGAAAAAAACTATAAAAGGCTAAAAAGTTACCACAATCTGTATGGTTCATCCTATCCTATTAGATTATGAGAAAATATTTATGTTGGTGTGCAAAGTTTGCATTTTTACTTGAGGGTGGCGCTAGAGGAAAGGTGCTTGGGTCACACATGGTTAGAATTAATCCGCTGGCGATGGGGAATATGGTTGCACTCAGCAAGTTTCATGGCAATCCACCCATCCAATTTTGAGATATGATTTGTGCAAGTGGAAGTATTGACCTAATGGTGTCACAGAATGAAAGGCATGGCTTCACCAAAATCAGTAGGGGCCATGCATCCTCTGGGGATGATGAAGGGGCACAGCAAATTCCACGGCAATCCAGCCAGTAGGGTTTGAAATATGTTGTTTGACACAAACGTGTAAGACTTAAAGAAACTGTTGGTGATTTCTCTCACTGTCTAGAACAGTTAAAATATGTGTGCATGCTTGCATGCATGTGTACGTGTGCTTGCTGCACATGTGCGCCGTGCGTGCGCACATATGTGTGTATGTGAGAGAGAGACGTAGAGAAGGAGTGTTGGAACGGAGGCAGGCAGACAATGTGGTTTGAAAGAATCCCTGCCCCGACTCCCTGACCAGGCCCTCTGCTGTGCTGTGTTCCCCTTGTTTGTGTTCCCCTTCTGAGCGCAGCCATGGCCCAGGACACTCCTCTGCTGTTGGAGGGACGGGCTGGCCTGACATTAGCCATTGTAGTATTGTAATGGGTTGTGCCCAGGGCTATCGAAACGTTGTAGATGCAAACCAAACGGTTAAGGAATGGGAAGGCTGTCAGCACAGCCACTCTGGACTGATTGTGTAACTTGTCAAAACATCTGTTGAAACCAAACTAGTAATTCAATACTAACTTTTTTTTGTTTTAATAGTCCATTACATGGCCCTATTGTGAATATTGTAACACATTTTGAAGGGGTGGTATCATGCATACTATTGTTGTTAATTTTACCCACACTGTAAGGTTGTCTTGGTTTGGCTTGGTCTTTGCATCATGCTTACTGAATATACAGTATAACTGTATATTGTACAATTGTACATCATACAGTTGTTTGGAGCACTCATTTTTCTTATTGTCTCCACCAGGCCGGCCGAAGGCTGGAGACTATAGGGCCGTATTTTCGCCGGTGCCTTACCCGTTCGCACTACCCGCTACCCGTGAATTATCCACAAGGGAGCTGGCACTGTCCCGAAACGGTATCTTATGGTCGCTATAACCGCTATTCGTTATGCCGACTCTGTTATTTGTGCCTGGAGGTGTGCCTGGAGGTGTGCCCGTGGGCGTGTTGTTGCGCTTTCCTTAAAATTGCTCTTACCCACACACGTTCGGGAAAGCGCATAGTGGATTCTAAAACCTCCCGCTATGCCAAATCCGTTTGGTATGAATCTGGTATTCTACCTTGGATGCCTCCGCCCGCCGCGGAGGGATATATCATATCGGAGTGATCCAATATAGGGCTACATAACTGCCACCCCAATTTTCAAAACTCCCCGTATAGGGACAGGTCAATTGTGCCACACTAGATTTTGCGTTTTCTTTAGAACACAATTTTTGCTACTACTCCGATTTGTCCACAACATCGGTACACATGATCTCTGGAGTCATGTGACCACAATATATCGCCATATTTTCATATTCCATTCCGATTGGCGATGATGAAACTCCACCTCCAAATTTTTCCAGTGCATGTAGAGTTAAGCTTTACTTCCTAGGGCTTTCAGACAAGCAACAGAACTTGGGAGCAGTCATGTTTGCACAATGGATGGAATACTTAAGCGTGGCATGTGTAATAGTATATGGGGTCAGAGCTATGAGGTTAAAGTATAATGTATCTTTGGTGTGTGGGCTAATGTTAAAGGAGAGTGATGAGTTCATGGTATGAAAGGCTTCAGAGAGTGTGTGTGTGTGTGTGTGTGTGTGTGTGTGTGTGTGTGTGTGTGTGTGTGTGTGTGTGTGTGTGTGTGTGTGTGTGTGTGTGTGTGTGTGTGTGTGTGTGTGTGTGTGTGCGTGCGTGCGTGCGTGCGTGCGTGCGTGCGCGCGCGCGTGCGTGCGGGGAGGACCAGCATATGTCAGAATGAGCAACAGTGCTGTCTACATGAGACAAGCCAGCTCTTCCACTTTCACAACCACTCACTCACCAACCCCCCACCCACCCTTACTGTAATGCTGTATTTATACAGGAAAAAAAAGGATTAGTTCTCTGTCACCCATATCTGAAAAACAGATATGGTTGACATACAGGATTTGTTCATGGCTGTACGTTTAAGTGCATGAAGTCCTTGTTACAGCAACAACAAAAACCTATTATGAATTGAATCACAAAAGCAAAAACATAATTACTACCTGGGTTATTGCAGCATCTGAATTGTACTGTAACTGATTTGTTTGTTTTTTTAATCTTTAAAAAAAAAAAAAAAAATTGGGAATATTTTATTGTTGAAAATGTTCACCTACGGTAGCTTATATATAATGCCATGTTGAAAGTGGTTAATGCATGTTTCTATAAATCAGACAATATCTTTTTATATACCACTTTTCACTTTCAAACCTTCAGCTTCACAAAACAGGTGCCCAAAACAAAGCCCCCAGAACACGAACAAAGTGATCAGAAAAAAAGGAAAAAATAAATACAAAACGGAACAGACTGACAGTAACATCAATGAAAAGCCAGAGAGTAAAGATGTTGTTTTGAGGTGTTACGTAAAATGTTCAGCAGTGTGCTAACTAGACACGGGACGGGGGGTTGTTCAAGCTTAGGTGTCACCATAGTAAAAGTTCAAAGGTCAAAGGCAAGAAACGGCCTACTTTAATGAACATGGCACGCACGCACACACGCACGCACATACTCACGCACGTACACTCTCTCTCATGCACCCACAGAGACACGGACATCTTAACCATCGTGGTTCATTCCAATGTGCGGAGCATATTGCTTCTCGTAACCTGATCACCATAATTCACAATTCAGCCAATCCCCCCCCCCCCCCCCCCATGGTCTCTTTTAGAAGCTCCCATGTTGCCTTATCAACATCCTAGACAAGGCCGACAATCAAAGCCCACTAAACAAACTCATCTGAAGTGGCACGTTTTGTTTGTTGTGTGAAAAGTTCACGGCCTCCATTGCGGCGCAGCGCTTGTTACTCCGTTTCAGTTCCATTAGCCATTAATCATTTCTGTGTGAAACATGTGGCCTTACTTCAGACTTGCATCCAAAACATCAAAGAGCTTTG
The DNA here is from genome assembly GCF_963454915.1 of Gymnoscopelus microlampas. Taxonomy (NCBI): domain Eukaryota; kingdom Metazoa; phylum Chordata; class Actinopteri; order Myctophiformes; family Myctophidae; genus Gymnoscopelus; species Gymnoscopelus microlampas. Next base: position 24,365,821 of record NC_139958.1, read on the forward strand.
TGTGTGTTGTTGCCTCCATATGAGGGACTTGGCCACGGACACAGACACATTTTTACAGACTGGCAATGGACATCACACACTCATCGATGGGGGGGGGTGGAAGAAGTACTCAGATTTTGTAAAAGTAAAAGTATCAACAACGCAATGTAATGGAGTACAAGTAAAAGTATTGAAAATTGGAAATAAGTACAGTCAAAATACCACAAATATTTACTTTAGTACAGTACTTGAGTACCATCACTGAGAGAGAGAGAGAGAGAGAGAGGGGGGGGGTTTGTGTGTGTGTGTGTGTGTGTGTGTGTGTGTGTGTGTGTGTGTGTGTGTGTGTGTGTGTGTGTGTGTGTGTGTGTGTGTGTGTGTGTGTGTGTGTGTGTGTGTGTGTGTGTGTGTGTGTGTGTGTGTGTGTGTGTGTGTGTGTGTGTGTGTGTGTGTGTGTAACAATAGCCCTCAGAATGAGTACTGTATGAGACGTGTGTTGCTGTCTCCATATGAGTGACTTGGCTAGTATAGTACCCTGGCCTGATAGACTGATACTTAACATATTTTGTCATGTGCCGGAAATAACCGATCTGCGAGATCGGCTATTTTTGGCGCGTGACACCGTCATACCACAAAGTGTAGATCAGGCTTGAGACAATACGCCAGTTGCCTTGCATGGCCACCATATGACCAGAGCAGCTCTTTGAAATTCACTCAAATATGTCGTTGGTTCTGTCTTATTTCAAATAGTTTTTTTATTGGTCTTTGGTAGAACACCTTTGAACACCTTGGTAGTAGCATCCTCTGCCCCGCCCCCACTCCTCCTTTTTCCTGTAATTATACCTTTTGCTGCTACCAAGCTTTTACCGATATGTATTGTATGTACAGTATGTATGTACAGTATTGTATGATGAATTGAGTACAATGGATCACAATTTAAACAAGCCCCTGGGGCTTTTTGTGTTATCCTTTTAGCATAAGTTTTGACTGTACTACTTGTACTGTTAACAATTAGTGCAATTATTCAATTTATTTTGACTTATTAAAGGTTTTCTTTAGATATAAATAATGTTTTGGAAGCAGTGTGTCAAAAAAGTTCTGTTCAAACATTTGGCATGGTATACATCCTAATATACAATAGAGTCGCGCGCATGTGTGGCTGTCTGCGTCTCCAAGCTGCTTGTGTGTCTGGGTCTCCAACAAGTTAGGTTTTGCGAGCTACAGGAGAGTCGTGCGCATGCGTGGCTGTTTGCGTCTCCAAGCTGTTTGTCTGTCTGTGTCTCCAACAAGTTAGGTCTCGCTTCGCTTTCGGTTTGCATGTTGCAGTCAGGTTTCGCTTTCACTCTGCTTGTCTCTGTCTCCGATGTGCGGACCAGGCTACTAGACGGGAGCCCCACGCAGCGGCTAGACGGGAGGGCTGCGCAGCGGCCCGAACCTCTAGTAGTATACATTAGCCACTTTACCCGTGGACTTCCATCCAAAATCCATCTTCAATCACTTATCCGGAAAATCCAAAAAATGTTGGCGAGATTTGGTGTAGATGGGGGAAAAGCAATCCAAGTACAGTTGCAACTCAAGTCCGTTTGACTATTGTCTAGATGGTTTAAGTGGTTAATATACTTAATATAGTAGATGCCCTGAGAGTACACAAACTTTCAATCAGGACATCAGAGGCACCACTTCTATAGGATGACATGAGTAGAGGCATCAACAAGCAGACAGGGGGAAGCCCCAGTCCCATCATCCTCATTAGCAGCAACAGATTGTTGAGACCATGAAGCGTTCCAGTGCCTGCTTTCATGTGATGCCGAGCCTAATGTCTAATGGCTCTGTCATTACAGGAGAGTCTACACAGGAGAAAACACCACATACAGACACGGGATTAGCTCTGTGGTAAGTGCTTGTTGTGGTTTGGGAGCGTGCATGCTTTTGTGTGTTTGTGTGCGAGAGAGAGAGAGTATGCGTGTTATCCATGTTAGCAGTTACTTCTAACAATTACAAGACATTTGTTGCTCTGATCAAGTGTTGATTGAGAGCAAGTTATAGCACGTGATCACAGGTGTTCGTGGCTCCCTTGTACAAACTTGTAAAACAGGTATTACCAACGTACTGTATGACAAGTTCTATCATCAATCAACCATCACAAACAAATGTTGGTCCAGGACAACATGGAGAAAAGAAACATTATTTATAGATTTTGGCATTTCACAGACACTCTTATCCAAAGTGACATTCAAGTGCAAGATAAATGACAAAAACCCTAGTCAACAGCCTGAATCAGAATCAGCTTTATTGTCATATCACAGGTTTACAGGTGTAAAAAAGTGGGTGAAAATTGTTTTGTTGTTTCCAGATTTTACGGAGCCCGCATGGAAGCAGCCCTCTCCCTCCATGGCGCTCCCGTGATGACCTGGTAGGTCCAACTAGTCAGGTAGGAGGCGAACCACTTGATTGCCGTCCCATTGATACCAAGGTCAGAAAGGGAGTCCAGGTAGTCTTGCGTAGCCAGACAACTATTCCAGAATCTCCGAATGCTATATAGAGTCTAGAACTACACCTCACGAAATCTGTTCGTCATTTCCAGTCACAAAAATGTATCTTAAAATATCTTTACATTTAAAAATGTAATTTCCATTCCTGCTAAGCAGCAAGCTATATATGCTTGGATGATTTTGATTTATATTCAGATACATTTGCACAACTGAAAAGACGAAACGGAAGTGGGGAGGAGGCGTCACAACCGCTTGACATTTTTAGAGCTTCTGTATGACTGTATGACGGAAGCATTTGGAAATTGTGGGAGGCAACAGTCTGGCTCTCAAGACTAGTGTCCAGGAGAAACTGATGATGGTCGACTGTGACACATCTTGCAGACAGATACTGTTGGTCAAGAAGGATGAGTTATTGACTGACTGACTGTGAGAAGCGTTGTTTCTGTGGAGTGGGCTAGTGTGAATCCTGCCTGGTTGGGATCCAACAGGTTATTCTGTGAGAGATGGAGAGAGTGGCTTAGAAGCAATGCATTCAAGAGTTCTGGAAAGAAAGGAAAGGAGTAGTCTGTAGAGTCTCTCTGGCTGATGGAGGCGGATGGGACGCAGCTAGGCCTGTCACAATTATTACATAATTGCCTGATTGCAATTATTTGAGATAATCGCAATTATTTTGCATAATTGTTCGGATTGTTTCCATTCATCTGCATAAAACAGCTGGATGAAATGAACAGAAATGTCATATTCCATGATTATTTCCACATCGTTGTCCACAGCCTTTTAACAACTTTCAGCCATGCATGGCCTGTTTTGTCCGTAGCATATTATTTATTTTGATCATTGGTAGCTGTCATTGTCAGTCATTTCTTGGTATATTTTCAGTAATAGGCTTTGTATTAAGTTATTTGCCATATCTGCCCTGTGCAATTCTTGTTTACAAAGGCACAATTAAATATACAGTACATGTTTTATTTTTATGTTCCAATTTTCAAGTTCAGAGGGTACATTTGTAATTTATAATATAAAGAAATTCCAAAATGTTCTGAAATTTCCATTTGTAGATCTGATATTTTCGCTATTTGTTGCACAACAAAGTATATAAGGGTTAAGTGGTTAAGGACAGAATATACATTTAAAGTCAGATTGTTCAATACATGGCCGGATATGGGAGGGGGTGAGCAGCGAGGGAGGTGGGAAGGGGTTTCAACAAATCCGGTAGCAGCTTGGGGAGGGAAGACAAACGTCTTAAGACTTGATTCATGCTTCATGCGGCCTGTGGGATCTTGACAGTGTAGACAGCATGGATGGTCTGTGCAATCATCAGGTTCGGTTCATACAGTGGTTATTGCGGTCAGAGTGGCTCAAAGAACTGCGTATGCCTCCAGATCAACATCATGGCAATACATAAACTTGCCCTCTTCTTCTGTACTTTAATTTGCTCTGTTTTGGTAGTCTATAGCTTCAACAACTCATCTTTAAATGCAGATTTAAAGAATTTCAACATAACATAACAGAAGGACAGTGATTGTATCTGCCTTGTTTACAGTAATTATGACACACACACAGGCCCCACGTTTTACCACCAACCCCTTTGTCCAAGTTGACCAAAACCATCAACTGGTTAATCTACTCCAGGTGTGTAACTGATTATCATCTGTAGTGAATGGGAAGAATGCAATGTCTGACACATGCCATTAAAGTTTTAGCCAGTTTCATGAGGTTTGCGATTTTGATTGTCTCAATGTATTGATAGATCTAAAATATTTGATTCAATAAGAAATGAAAATGGACAGAGCTAACAATACAATGACCTTGATTAACTTGAAAGAGATCACATATGACCACATATGTGGTCATATGTGATCGATCGATCGATCGTTCGTATGTATCGTAGGCCTACGTATCGTGCGTACGTATATATCATACTGTACGTATCGTACGTCTGAAGCAGTGGACAATTTCACATCTCTCTCTGAAGGAGGGACTATTTTCACTTTGGTCTGATATCCAGCGTGTCTAGACAGAATACTACTTTGCAGCGCTTTGAGCTTTCTGTCTTATTGTCTACCTGTGTGTAGCTGAGGATGGCTGGATGGCTGGACCACATCACAGGGCTATGTCTGGATGGATTTATTCTCTCATCATCGAAGAGATGCACTGCCTTTCAACTCCCCTCCTCTCCTCTCCTCTCCTCTTTCTACCTGACTGATATGCACAGACAGGGCAGGAGTGTTATGACTAAAGTTGCGTACCGAAAATAGCGGATTGGCTATTTTTGGCAGACGACTCTGTCATACGCCAAAGTGTACAGGTTTTATAGTTTGAGCGACACAGCTGTACATCAAAGTATACATTAGGCAGAGTGGGACTTCACAATTTGGCCAATGTTTGACAATTATTTATAGTTGTTTGATTACTTTTGGAGTATTAAAAAGGTCTTAAAAGTCTGTAAGTTGTCACCTTAAATAAACTTATACTTTATGTTGGTTTGTTTACTGTAGAGTGAGAAAACAATATTGCACATTAAGCTAATCATCTGGGGACCCCCCCCCCCCCCCCCCCCTGGGTCCCGACCAACAGGTTGAGAACCACTGGTGTAGGCTATAAGCAAATGTTTCGGATTTGACTGCATTGCCTTTGTACACAGGTCATCTGCTGACGGGTGGGTGAAAGCACTCACCAGCACTATCTGTGTATTTTAGTGCAGTTGTTCTCCAAGAAAATGTGTCAATATTGTAGCATAAAAACATTTTAACTACTTTCACTGTGTATGCTATTTGAAAATTGCTGAACTTGAACGTGTAGATTTTTGAAAATGTTTAAATATTTTTGAAACATTTGAACACAAATCTTGTATGGAGGTCACTGGATGAAAATGGTGATCCACAGCCAAATGCATATTCATTCTTGGGTCCTTGACATGAAAAAGAGAACCACTGTTGTGTGGTTGGTGTGTAGGTGGTGAGGGGGCGGGGTTGCTGCACGGCTCCAAATTGTGGATTTTGGCCCAGTTAAACCTGACACCTGAAATCCAAGCTGAGCTCTGAGCAGTGGACAGGTGTCTGGTTCCAACTACAACACTGGCCTCAGTAACAGTAGCATGGCACTGATAAAACTTCCCTTGTCTCACTCTTTCCTCTAACCTCTCACCTCCTCCCCAATTGCGTTGGTGCGCGCAAGTGCATGACGTGTGGGTGCGTGCACGTGTTCTGTATGCATGATTTAGTTGTTGAACCCCACGCTACATGTTGACACACCCAACATGCCGCATCCCAGAAGCTCCACCTCTTCAATCGCGTAGAATGGAAGTGAATGGGACGCGACAGTTTTAAGTTGCGCAGTTACGACCGTACACTAAGACTTCATCGTACTATGTTGGTGTCATGTGGAGAAAATACCCAATCACAACGCATTGCAACACAATGCATCGCACCGCGTTGTGAGCTTATCTATTGCCTATTTATGCCTGTGACACCATCGTATAACGGACCATAAATGAATCATTATGTGTATTTAAGAAGCAATGGGAATGGAATGAAGAGTATGTTTGAATGAAAACAATGTGCTTCACAACAATCAGAGTTTTGCAGTGTTCTTCATATTGGGAAGGTCTGGGAGCATTTTCGCCTAATAACCCTGAAAGACTTTTACTCCGGCACTACACACCTGGCCTCCATTTCCTCTTCTGACGTAGCTTATAGACATCATATAGATCACACCATAGGTCTGTCCCCTGCAGAGGAACTTCGGTGTCAAGCCAGCAAGAGAGAAATCCTTTGTAAACCTGAGAAAAAGTGTATTTTAATTTGGCGTGCTTGTTACACAGGTGCAAAGGGAGAGGTAATATTTGCTATTATGTTACAGCAACATGCGCAGTCTGTTCACAACATATCCAAATTTAAATCTTGTTCAAATCATTAGTGATGCCAAAAGCAGTCTGAAATTCATGCATTAACCTGCTGATATTCAGAATCAGAATTCCGTATTAATTGCCAGATAGGCTATGTTTGCACCATACAGTACCAGGAAGTCAGTGAGGTGACAAATTCCACTGAATGACAGTATTAGTAATGGATGGATGGATGAAGGTAAAAATAACGCACACACACACACACACACACACACACACACACACACACACACACACACACACACACACACACACACACACACACACACACACACACACGTTAAACCATTCCATTATTCATCTCTACCTTCAGTAATAAGATGTGCTGCTTACCATTGATGACAAAATGACTACAACATTTTGAAAAATAACATGTGACGTTATTGTTACTGTATGTACAGTACAGTACCCTCTGATGAAAATACATGTATTTATATTTACTCTACCATAGCTATGAACCAGAGTTTAACAGACCCTTCGAATTTGTTTCACTGCACTGAAACAACATGACTGGCTGGCACTTGTCCCGCCTTCTAATGATCCAGAGGTTGATTGGTTCTGGCACTCGTTCCTCTCTTTAATGATGGCTGTTGATTGGTCACAGGCCCTCTTTGCTTTCAACTCCCCGCCTGGCGAAATAAACAAGCAAGCTATGAGCATCATCAATCATCAAACACAATCATCTCTCTCTCTCTCTCTTTCTCTCTCTCTCTCGCTCTCTGTTTCTGTCTCTCTCTCTCTGTCCTGTTTTCTTTTTTCTTTCCCCTCTGTCTTTAACCACGCTACAGACTGGAGTAATGGCAGTGCCAGTTCATACTGAATTTCTGACTTTATTGTGGTCGTGCTTTTCCATCAGGGTTTATACTAAAGGCAGTCGAATGCAATCTATTAAAAGTTAGTCAGTCAGGGTGAATTATTGCTGGGCTTTAAAAGTGACAGACTACCACCCATTAACAATGGAATAGGATAAGTACTCGGTAAAATGCTCCAACGCTTACACGCATACTGTCATGTTAATGTTACAGCTGCAGTCAAATACATTTGAGTACGGCCCTGTGACATACATTGTGACACAGGTCGTTGATTGAAGTGTTGCTTTCTATGTGACACTGAAGCAACAAGGTTAGATAGACAGGCTGACTGACTGACCGACTGACAAAATAGACTGACTGACTGACTGATTGAGTAGTACTGGGTACTGGGTAGTAACGTACAGGGATTATAGGAACCCCAAAACCAAAAGGAGATAAGGGTCCTTGCTTGGCCCTCCACACTTCGGGTGTGTGCAGGTTGTATGGTCTATTAGCGAGCATAAATGTACATAAATGTATATACGTTTATGAATGTGTGTGTGTGTGTGTGTGTGTGCACGCGCGCTAGCGCGCGCACACACACACACACACACACACACACACACACACACACACACACACACACACACACACCTCATATGCTGTATATGTACTGTATGTTAATATATGTATGAACGATATCATAATAATGGAGAGCTACTGTATCTACAGTGAGTAAAAAGAGGGATATTGCTAATTATTCAGGTGATTGCATTGTTATTATACACGGGTTATTGCATTTTTTCCCTTTGTCAGTTGTATGAGGGCCTTCAGAGAAGGCTATTTGATGTTTAGCTCTAAAAGAACGGCAGCGCGAGTGACACCCCCCCCTCTCTCTCTGTATGGAAGGAGCTGTGCGATCATTAATTTATCCTTCCCCTCTCTTGCTTTCTCTGAAACCAGAACTAATCCTCCTGCTGCATTATTCACCTAGAGCCAACACTCCCAGCCCTGGCATCAATATTTCAGTGAGGACCAGCCACCTCTGCTGACCCTGGCATTCATTCACCTACAGTACTCTACACAGTCAAATCCTCAATGTTCATTTATCTCTTTGTAGTGTTTTACGAATGTAACCAAATGGACCCATAAGGGTCTCTGAGTTACAGGGGTTCATCCCCCAAAACATTTTGGTTAATCAATTACTCATGCCATTTTTTTGGTTTTCCTGATCCAAAATTCCAATATTTAACTAATTGAAGTCAATAGGAGGCCAAGGCAATACTACATTAAAAATAACTTTGTATAAACTCCACAACTTGGAAACTCTCACAGTGTTCTAATCCAGGGAGGCCTACTACTGCCCAGCTATTAAGTGATAGTTTTAAATATAGTATTGCTTGTGTTAACATTGGCCTCCCATTTACTTCAATGAATTCAATATTGTAATGTTGGATCAGGAATGCAACAAAAATAAGAAATAAAATCTCCATGAATTCAAGGCTTCATGGGGTGAGTAATTGATAGGAAAAAACATTTTTGGGGGTGAACTAACCCTTTAAACCTTAAACCCCAGCATCTGTATTGTGGGAAGAGAACTTTAGCAGAAAATAACAGATCTTTCAAATTTTCTGCGAAGATATTTAATGTAGAGCAAAAACCCAAAGGTCACTAGTATGGCTACACTCAAGATGTTACGGTGTAGTGGTATGAGACAGACGGACCTGAATGCATGACGGTCAATGTCAGAGCGGTAGATTTTTACAAGCTGGGAGGCAGGAATTTTAGTCTTCTTTGACTGGAGGACTTTATCTGAGGAGATATTTGTCTAGTAGGAATTTAATCTAATAGGAGTGAGGTACAGTACAGTATACATTAAAGAACCGTGTTGTCAAGGCCGATTTATCTGAACCGAGCAGTTTATCTAGTGTCTAATGGGAGACGGCATCTAATGCACAGGATCCATTAGGAGTGGTTAATCTACTTTAATAGGAGTCATTTAGCCAGAAGGAATGATGGGTCTAATGTGGTACTTGAACCCTAGCATCTCTATTCTGAGGAAAATTAGCCGAAAATAGCAGATCTACAAGCTCACAACGCCTCACGCTGCGAACAAATCAAGTATTAAGTATTGAAGGTTTAAGTGGTTAAATGTCTGAAATAAACAAAAAACATTAATTTACACAACACTCATGATAGTCAATGAAGCTACAGTATCTATGAAATCTATGAAAAGGTTGTATCTGCAACACAATTGTATGCAATGTAGTCGGGGGTCCCTGCTTCATGTCTCTCTCAGCTAGGGGGTCCTTGTGCTAGTCACTGAGCCACTGTGCTGCCCTATCATCTCTTCAATCTACTGTACTGCTGTAGTATCATTTTGTAGAGGTACTTTTACTTTACTTTTTTTTACTTTTAGAGGTAGTTCCCCCCCCCCCCCCCCCAAAAAAATGGACACTTTATACTCCACTACATCTCAGAGGCAAATATTGTACTTTGTCCCATTTCATACTTGGGCAATTTGAAAATAGCCGATCTACAAGCTCACAACGCATCGTATTGCGACACATTGTGTGCTTGTAGATCTGCTATTTTCGAAAAAAGCCTGAAGATTTTTTAAAACATTTAGTACTTTGACTTTGGTACTTTTATTGGCGATACATTTTCTGTTTTACTCAAGTGAAATTCTGAACTCAGGACTTTTACTCGTAACAGAGCATTTCTACATTGTGGTATTTGCACTTTTACTTCAGTAAAACATCCGAAAACTTTTTCCACCACTGGAATTGTACCACACAGAGACAGTAAATTACTATTCCATTTGTAAAGTATGCCAGCTACTGTAGATTTATGAGCTGAGAGGAAGAGTAATGATGAGGAAACCAAACAAGGCAATGCCAGTGGAATACAAGTGGTATATGATTTAACATCATTCTGTTGTTGACTGATGAATGTTGTATGAACTATTAGCAGCTATACATGTACATGAATGTACAATATTTAGGTTTATGAATGTGTAGATGAAACAATTATGCTGAAATACCTGTGACGAGGAAAATAAATATTGTTACTGAGTAAAGTGTAACCAACCATCAGATAACTGAACATGACACCATGCACCTTAACCATTTTCAAGCTGGCGCCCCCATCTTGTGCTTTCATTATTTGATTACATTTTTTTGTAAATTCTACTATAAATGTGCGAAATCTTTGTGTGCATAACTGCGTGCATACGTATGAGTGTGTCTGTAGTTCACGTTCTCTACACCCATACTACCAATCACGGTAGCATGTCCACATATGGGCATATACTGATGACTGAGAAGAAAAGATGTCTAAACACTGTTTAAGCAGCTCTCAGGTCAAACGTTATTAAGACAATGTTTCAACCACTAAATGTCTTACTGATGTACTGATGACATCAGGTATGAACCGACCGACTGACTGTCTTCAAACTCGGCGTGTGTCGCAGAAGACCCGAGGGAGTGCGGTGCCATCGGTGGTTGGATAGGCGGGTGTCCAGAACCGCTGATCCGACCGATATGTCCATATATAGGCATAAATGGAGATCCTGTTGTCCAGAACATGTATATGAAGTACAGTATATGACCATGTATGGGCATAAAATGGACAAGGACAGAGAGATACAGAGATCTCCATAATATGGAAGGGACACAGGTATTGCATAACTGGGTGGGGCATCCAGTCCCAACTTGCATCGATCCTGAACCCTCGGGAATGATGACTTTGCATCATTCCCGAGTGTTGGGCATCAGTCTAGAATTATAAATGAAGTTAGGAGCATTTAAGGTATCAATTTAAAAGTAAAAAAAAAACAAAATGTATAAAATCCGTAGTTCAGATCTGGTGTTTTCGGGGACATCCAGGGCAATAAATATAACAGCCACCTGATGTAGACAATGCTTATATCCGCTGTAGTGTTTATGTATGTGAGTGTTGTTTGTTTGACTGTACGGGTTATTATGGTATCAGTGATGTTGTTGTATGGATCTGTAGGGCAGATGTCTCAGGAGGGATGTGTCTGTTTCACAGATGCGAGCTTTAGTGTCAGAAAAAACCCCAAAGTGCTGCAGCGCTTTCCTTCGAATGTATAATTAGCTACGTTATGACTTCATTTTGAGTCATAATTCTCAACATTGCCCTCAAACTTCTCCTTTTCTGTGTGGTTGTTCGGTTGATGGTGGGAATTAAGTCTGTTGTCTTGAACCAAAACTGTTTTTATAAAACGTTTTTTTCCCCCTGTTGTTAATGATCTCCTATTCTCAAGTCCGCAACAAGTTTTGAGCTTGTAGATCGGTTACTTTCAGCGTACGGGACAGTTAATGATGCATAGCTAAATTGTGCGTAATTCATACATAAAACAGAGTCGCAACAGATATACACCTCACAGAGCATCGCATCAACAGCGCTTTGTGAGGTTGTAGATCGGCTATTTTTGCCACCATTGTACAATTTAGTATGAATCAGGCTTTAGGCATGATCCTCCTCTTTGCTGTAGTGGAACAGAACGTTCCCTTTAATTGATATGATTTCAAATGTCATTGTTATGACAAACTAGCACGGCACCACTTCTCAAACATTAACGACTATCAGAATCCAGAGAATTTCCAATGACAATGCACTGCTTCATGAACAATGAAATGAAGCTGCTTTTTGGACACACAATATCCTTGGCCCATTCGAAGAGAAAGTACACCACAAAATAGAAGTCACATGAGCAAGTCATACAGTATAATCTTGCGTGGCCTAGTCAGCATTCTTGAAGATAATGCAACTTCCTTTCAATACCAAAAACCAGTGATCCAGAACTCGAATGGTTGATCTACTGAAAGTGTTCAAAAAGTAGGACACCCATTAATTCACCAGAGAAAAAGTGTCAATTGATGACATTTGTACAATTTCAATTACAATTTAATTTCTAATCATTTTTATCCCACGATTTTGTAACCCATTTTTTCACCCAGTGCCAATTGCCTAAGTAATCCTGGGCGCTACTCTCCCTCTGCCAGCCTGGGGAGAGCCCCGAACTGAGCTCATGCCTCCTTCAATGCATGAGGAGTTAGCGGGCTGCTTCTTATCACCTGATAAGAGGGGGGGGGGAGTTTTCCCAGTAGGACGCGTGGAAGGAACACGCGTGGAAGGAACACGTTATTCCCACCAGTTACTTTCCCCTCCAAACATTTTGTTGACACTCTTATCCAGAGCGACTTACTTACGTACAAGTCTCTTACTTGGAACTTTGTTAAAAGTTGTGCAAGAACATCAATACAGTATACTTTGGAACTCCTCGTTAGAGCATGAGGAGTTCATAGGAAATACCATGGGGTGAATCACAAAACCTCCTTGAATCAAAACAGTAGTGTTATTGTTCCTAAGTGTTTTTCTACTTCATGACATTTGGTGTTCATGTGAGATGGACGCCACCTTGTCTCCATTCTTGCCTGCTTTTTTAGCTTTTTTGATATACCAGTTTCATTCGACATTGACTTGATTTGTTTTTGTCCTTTTGAAGCCCATGTGAGGCTGAGGCTGATGGCAATGTTTTAACAGAGGACTCAAATTATGGTTAAAATCAAAACAACAGTGCTCACATGAATACATTTTGACTGGTTTATTGTTTTGATCGTGTTGCCTTTGTTATATAGCTTATATGTGTATTTAATTAGGATTATAGTGTTTTTAATTATAAAATGTTGATTATTATATATATATATATATATATATATATATATATATATATATATATATATATATATAAAAGAGCCTCTTGTGTTAAAAATGAGTGCAAATGCTAAAATAGAGGTATACGCAAACTATACAAAGTACAGTAAGCACATTCATCCAGTATGAAGTGAAACACGGATATAGGGTTAAGATAATGAAATGAGATTTCTAGAAATCTGTGACTGAGAAATATTGATAAATCTGGTCTGCCCAATGTGATTGTGAAACATCAAACAAATCTAATGTAATCAAATGTACATTTTGATGCCTGGTATATTGGCAAAGACCAATAGCTACTCAATTGTAATACTACAGTATATTAATGATACTTCATTTTATATAACAGCACAGATTTCTCATTTCATTACCTTAACGCTATTCTTGTTTCAGTTCATGTGAATGTGGTTACTTTGTAAAGTTTGAAGATATACCTCGTTATAAAATGAGGTAATATTGGAGGTAAAATATTATCAAGCAATGCTATTGCTACTGTATGCTTGTGCGAGGAGAATGAATGCAACTGTATGACACTTACAAGCTTGACCGTAACAGTAGAGTATCTGTAAGTTAGCTTATCGTAAGTCCTCTTTGTTGTCTGTAAGTGCTTTAATGTGTCTGTAATTACACTTAACTGCCAGGGCCATTTCAACAGCACTGGTTTAAAGACCATAATGCGTTTCAACCCATGGGCTCAACCGCAATGAAACAATTAGAACCAGTGAGCTCAACTGCTGGTCCCTAATGGTATTCTCGTAGGTCTGAGCAATCAAGAATCAGAAGCGGATTTATACTCCGGCGCACAACGGTGTCGTGTGCCAAAAACAGCAGACCTACAAGCTCACAACGTGTCACATCTTGACACGTTGTGAGCTTGTAGATCTGCTATTTTCCTGCACGTGACACGCACGTCGTTGCGGCAAAGTATAAATCAGGCTTATTATCCTACGCATGACGAACGCAGGGCGGTGTGTGGGGGCTGGTGGGTCTACAAAAAGCAGATTTTGGTACATACCCAGATAGCCTCACATATTTGCTGATCGAGAATCAGAGCTATTTGTTTTGGAATGAATGAGGCATTTTTTTTTGGTTGCCGATCGTGGATCGGCACTTTCGGTCCACCCTGTGGAACTTCATAAATTTGTCCACACATTGCAGCGTACAGTTAAAAGCCAAAACCACCAGACAACAAGACTGACTCATTTCTTCCCAATAAATGGAAAAATGGCTATTGAGGAATGTGTCCCACATCCCCCCCAAAAAAAGAATTTGTCATTATGGAGATATTGTACTGATACTGTGATAAGAATGACATTGATGAAATTACATAAATGAGGACACTGAAATATATTATATAGGAAATAAATAGAATTGACACATTTTTCCATTGAAAATGAAATCAAAACAGGTGCTATTTTTATTCTTTATTTTATTTTATTTTTTCAGCTGTGGACAACATTTGATTGGCATTCTTCTCCAGCGAGGGAAGCCCCTACAGCCTTCCTAAGTAGTTCAAAGAAGAGAGCCGAGTATGTGGTGCATCAAAACATCCAACAAATTGTTTTCTGGTGTGACGAAATATTTTTTTCCCTCACGGACGACTGGCTCCCAACATCTGAGTCTTGTTAGGGCCGTAACACAGAACAACAGGGAGTGGGAGGTACAGGCAATGGGGAGATCAGTCAATAATTGATCAATAAAATTAGTTCAATTGTAATTGATCCTTAACAATATAATATAGGCTGGAGTTAAATCCATCTGTCTCTTTCGGTGTTGCTATGGGGCACGGAGCTGTGTGTGTGTGTGTGTGTGTGTGTGTGTGTGTGTGTGTGTGTGTGTGTGTGTGTGTGTGTGTGTGTGTGTGTGTGTGTGTGTGTGTGTGTGTGTGTGTGTGTGTGTGTGTGTGTGTGTGTGTGTGTGTGTGTGGACACATGGGTATGTGTATTGTCATTCTACACCCCTGAATTCAAGCCACAGTGCCACTGACCAGATGTTCTCTCTTGCGCGCACGCACACACTCTTTCGCTCCCCCTCTCCTCTCTTAGGTCTTCTCTCCCTCCCCTCTCCATTTATCTGAGTTTCCAGCTCCTCACTCCACTAGACTGCCTTTCTCTCCACAACTAATGTCCTCAAGAGGGTCTGTAGTTGTACTCATTTATTTAGCCTTTATCTCCTCAACTCATGCTACGCACGCACGCCAGCACGCACGCGCGCGCGCACGCGTGCATGCACAAACATGCACATGCACAGGCATACAAAACCATTTCCCTAGTGAGATCCAGTTAGTCAGTAATAGACCATTTTTCCAGGATTTCTGTGTGTGTGTGTGCACGCACGCGCGCTCGCGCACACACACACACACACACACACACACACACACACACACACACACACACACACACACACACACACACACACACACACACACACACACACACACACACACACACACACACACACACACTGTATGATGTTTAGGTCACTTTTTAATGTGGATGGAGAGGAGAGGAGATATGGCTGTTGTCTGACAATGTGAAAAGGAAATTAAACAATCTGAAACCAGACAGTGGGTCCAGATTCTTGAAAGGTTCAATTTAGCTACACACGGAAGGCCCAACGTTTCAATCCTAAAAACAGACGCATGTTTATCTATACATCAAGCCTTCAATGATCTGACCCATACACATGTCTTTCACAAGGAAAAGATACTGTACCTCCTATTTATATCAATGCTGTCTGGCAGAAACCTTGTATCTCTCGTATTATTTGGACTTTTTAACGTTTTCTCTGTGTAGAATGCACTTGAAAATGAAAGATATTGATGGGGCACTTTATTTTATTATGCATTCCTAAAATAACATACTGATGAATTGCCATGAAACATAGTCTTAAAAAAACCAACAGGAAGATGTAAATTGTCTACACAGTAAAATCCTCAGTGTTCATTTATACATTTTTACTCTGAGAGGGTACTAATGTAACCTCTCAGACCACTGAGGGTTTCGCTGTGTAGGTGTAAAGGAGCAGTCCGTTTTCTCTGCCTGCTTTCTGACCTGTTCTGCACAACTGGTGGGGTTTGGCTCGGCGAGAGGAGGGGACAGAGCATGAGAGAGAGGGAGGGTGAGAGAGAAACGGGGTGTGGCTGACCCCCGCGCCCACCCATCCACCCACTAACCCACCCACCCTACCCCACTCCCCTTCACACTCACACGCTCGCGCACGCATCTCTTCAAAGCCAAGTGGTTTTCATAGACGTCCAATTACACTAAGAGATGACATCTGGGGAACTGCAGCAGATAAATAAGGTGAGAGGAGAGACAAGACTCAGTCACCTCAGAGAAACTCCAGATAGAGAGAGAGAGAGAGAGAGAGAGAGAGAGAGAGAGAGAGAGAGAGAGAGAGAGAGAGAGAGAGAGAGAGAGAGAGAGAGAGAGAGAAAGAGAAAGAGAGAGAGAGAGAGAGAGAGAGAGAGAGAGAGAGAGAGAGAGAGAGAGAGGAAAAAAAAAGAGAGAGGCAGAGGAGAGAGGGAGGGGGCCAGAGGAGAGGAAGCCACACACAGGAGGATAGAAGAGAGGCAGCACACGGCTGTAGCCCTCAGACTCCCAGAGACACGGACACAGGAGAGATAGAGAGCTCAGCTCTACTGACACACACTACCAGAGAGAGAGAGCGAGAGAGAGAGAGAGACACACACACAGGAGAGCTCTTAGTCTCAGTTACACACACAAGTAACTTCAAACCAGCTCTGAAAAAAAAGACTCCAGAGAGAGAAGAAAAGAAAGTAAGAAAGAAAGATAGAAAGGAAAAAAGAAACAAAGAAGGAAAGAAAATCTGGATTATGTGACAACTTTTTTTCCCTTTTCGTTCTCTGCCTTATGTGGATTTCTTTGGATATTTTATGAGAAGCAGCTTTAGTTCTTCTCTGCTTTTGTTTGCCTGCTTGTTTATTTTTATTTATTCCTTTGTTTACTGAACAGTTTGGCATCTCCCGCTGTCCTCTCTCATCCTCCACCTCTACGGACAGCAGCCCATAAATGTTCAGCCAGCGGAGCCACACAGTTGATTAGGAAAACGTGTATGAATGTACTTGCACTGCGCAGCGGGGCTTGGATGTCAGAGTGTGAAGAGCCACAGCACATGTGTATGTATATGTGTATGTCCTTAGTTTGAGAAGAAGAGCGTGTGTGTGGTTGTCTGCGTGTGTGTGTGTGTGTGTGTGTGTGTGTGTGTGTGTGTGTGTGTAAGCGTGTGTGTAAGCGTGTGTGTAAGCGTGTGTGTGTGTGTGTGTGTGTGTGTGTGTGTGTGTGTGTGTGTGTGAGAGAGTGAGTGTTAGGGGAGTGAAGAGCGGTTGACTTGGGAGGAGAAGGAGGAGGGCAGAGGTCTTTGAGGCGAGCCCCCGGTCGTTCCCATTGCGAGGTGATCTGAGTTATGGATGTTGACACATTCCTGTGGCACTGCTGAGGAATAAACAACAGTGGGAACTGTAGTGGGATCAGCCACAGCGCTGCAGGCTTCACCAGTATCACCTCCAGCTGCATTGCTCTCAGCTCCCCATAGTTGAGACCAGCACCGTCACCGCCAGGCAGCTCATCAGCCACGGGACGCAGGACAGACACCCGACCCATCAGCGCTAGCCGCTCGGCCACAGGGACCCCCGCCGGACCCCCGGCTCCGCTGCTACCTGTGGCATCAAAGGTCGCGTCGTCAGCACCCCAGAGGACAGCCATTTCGCGCGTTCGCACGCCTACTGCGGTCCCGGCGAGGTGGTGGGTCTCCGGAAGGAGGAGGAGGTGTCCTCGGTCAGTCAGGGGGGGCTTCTCCCGCTCTACACCCCTCTCCCTGCCCCCAGCTCAGCATGCCCCAGCCCCTGAGCCTCTCCACAGCTCTCTCAGCTCCACTACCATGTGTAGATGGACAGTGACACAAGGTGCACCGGTCGCCTGGTCCTCCTCCTGCCTCCGCCGCAGACCTCCCTCGTTCCTCCTCTCCCTCACCTTCCTTCTCCTGCTCGTCCTGGTGCTTGGGCCGTCGCCTTCCTCGTCGTCATCCCCGGCTTCTCCATCATCAGCGTCATCGTCGTCATCATCATCATCATCGGCGTTGCTTTCAGACTCCGAAAAAGACCACAATGCACCAGGAGGAAACAATCCTCGTTTTCGCGTCCTGCGTTCCTCCTCATCAGCATCATCATCATCGCCTCCGCCACTGCCAGCGGTCTCTTCTGCAAGGTTGCCACGGGCAACCAATGTGTCGTCGCCATCGTCCCCGGCAACAGTCATCGGACGTCACGTGCGGAGCAGCTACAACCATCTCCAGGGAGATGTGCGCCGGAGGAAGCTCTTCTCCTTCCAGAAATTATACCTGCGTATCGACAAGAAAGGAAAGGTCAACGGCACCAAAGGTGAAGACGACCCCTACAGTAAGTCCAGCTCACTTTGCACCTCATCTCTTTGAAGGGTTTATGTCCCTATAGAACGCCTCTCAGGGAATTCTCTCAACTCTTGACCACTTAAACCCTCTATTCTCAGTAAATCGGACCTGAGTTACAACTTGGATGTTTTTTTTCCCGTCTACAGCAAATCTCTTTGCCAACAATAGCCAATCTACAAACTCGCGTTGTAGATCTGCTATTTTTGCGTATGTTCCCCCCAGAATAAGCATGCTGGGATTCAAGTGGTTAACCACTTTCAACCTGCATGCCATCCCTATTTTGGACATGTCACAATAGGCAGTGGTGAGAGGAAAAAAATAAGAAAAAAAACAATATTTCAAACATTTAACAAAAAAGCGAAAATATCACAATGTGTAGAGGCTTTGAAAACAGGGCTTAAGTGGTTTAATTGATTGTGATGTCATTTAAACTCCCTTTGCCTTGGCATGCCAACATCCAAGGGAATAGGTGGGTGGCAGGGTAGTATGGTGGTTAGATTGACCAGCCTGTAATCGGGAGCCCCACGTTTAGTCTCCAATGCTGCCATTTTGTGCTGTCAAAATGTTACTGAGCAAAGTTATTGAACCCATAGTGTACTTACTCGCTCGGTGTAAGTTGGTCTCAGTAAGTGCATCAGAAAAGTACATGTAAATAAATCCAATATTTGGAGGGCTCTTCCGCAAATACTTTTCACCTTAAATTAATTCACTGAAGAAACCATAACACTTCCAAAACAACCCCAAAAAAGTAGTTTCATCACATACATTTTTCCAATACATCGCCAGTCATGATGTTTCATCAAGGCCATCTTTTTTTTATAGCACTGTAGAAAAAGACTCTCTAGTGTGCTGACAAATTAATGATCTGTCTCCCATTTTGTTTCCCACTTTATTTGGTGTGTTTTCTGTGGAGTACGATAGTTTCCCTTGAGCAATGAACATTAAAAGAACAATGTTCGTGGCAGGCAGGTGAAGACAGTAGAACTGATAACTGGGCTGTATGCGTTTTGTTCCTTTTCACCATGTGTAGAGGCCTGCATACATGTACTGTATGTCATTTGTAGACTGGGACTAGAGTGCGATTAACCCATTCAAACCGGGAACGCATCTGTGTAACCAATTAAACCAGTATTTTTATACTTTGGCTATTAAAAAATAGCAGATCTACAAGCTCATAGCGCGGCACTTGTGAACACTTGTGCAAATCTTCGAATATATATATGTTTTTTAAAGTGAACATTCTAAACTCTAACTCTAAAATCTTTGCTTCTGGGGGGTCCCTGGAACGACGCATTTTGAGATGGGGGTCCGCAGCCAAATACATATCATTTTGGGGGTCCTTGACATGAAAAAGTTTGAGAACCACTGATATATAGCAACATACGTTTTTTCAAAAAAACTGTTAGGATTTAGAAGACATTTGTAGAATCCCCAGAAGCAAAGATTTGAGTTTGAAATGTTCGGCTTAAAAATATATATATTCAGATTTGCACAAATTGTCATGGTTTTTAAACAAAAAATCAGATCTACAAGCTCATTATGAGCTTGTAGATCTGCTATTTTTGAATTGCCAAAGACATCTAAAGTGACAGAGATGCGTTCACGGATTGAATGGGTTAAGGGGGAGAGTGAGCAAGGTGATGGAGAGGAGAGGAGAGGAGAGGAGAGGAGAGGAGAGGAGAGGAGAGGAGAGGAGAGGAAATGAACAGAGATTGCACAGAGAACGTTGTGCATCTTTTGGGAAAAACATCAAGAATAAACACATCATTAAACCTGACAGATATACTCAGTACAAGCTGCTATTTTATGTTAGGATTTACTTGTGGTGGAATGTGTAATGTCCTGTTAAATTAAAGCTGCAATTCGTAACTTTTTAAAGTGACTAAAACATTGTTCTAACCAATCTGTATGGAATAATACAATATAACGAATGCAACTGCTTGGTTAGAGGTGGTCTCCCTGCCCTTCTATTGAGATGTTTAGGTCCTGTGGTTGGGTGGGACCACTACTGGTTGACAAGAGGTATTGCATGAAATTCAAAGGGAAATATTTCGTAGCTCAACAGTTGGGATTTTGCTGCTCAAATGGGGGCGACTTTAAATAGATTAAGGATGTTACTGTGTATGGGGTCGTACAATGATAGATGTAAGGTGACAGCCATGAGACTCCAACATCATTTTGATTTGTGCTTTACAGCTGGACTTGAATGTTTTAATAGTCATTCGTTCAAGAAAGTAAAGCTGTAGGCTACAGCATTTGTATTGCAGGTTTCGTGAAGCAACAAAACGCACTGTACTGTACTTTAAACCAGTGGTTCTCAAACATTTCCATGTCAAGGACCCCCAAATTGATATGTATTTGGCCACGGACCCCAATCTAAAAAGATGTTGTGCCGCGTAAGAAAAAAAATGCTTCTACCGTTTTTCTAAATTATTCTAAAATGTTCACAAAACGTTGTGTGCTTTCAGCATGCATACTTTGGCTATTTTCGAATAGCCAAAGTATGCATTAAAGTGGTTAAAGTGATTTTGATGCTGCATTATATTACCTCATCTTGCTGGGGGACCCCCCGGAACCCCCACAAGGACCACCGCTTTAAACAAACACAAGTGAAGCAAAGCACAAAAACATTCTTGTCTTTTTCGTTCTACCACCATCATGCATTTTACAGTCTTTAACGCCTGGCAGCTGCCCAAAACAATCCACATTTCTCTTCTGGGGTCCAGTTAGCTGATGGGGGGGTTAATACATAGTAATGGAGGGGGACAATAGTTATTAATGGGGGGGGGGGGCTTGTATACATAAATTAATAAATATGAAACAGAACACAGTTTATTGAAACCTTCACAGTAAAATTGTCAATGTTAATTTGACTCTGAAAGTGTACAAAGCGTAACCAAATGTTACAAATTGATTAATTAACACTCAGGATTTTACAGCATTGGGGAAATCGCTTTTGGCTGACAATGTACGTGTATTTTATAATTACATGTATTTGATGTTAACTTAATGGATTACTTTTCCCTGTTGCTTAACGCTGGTTTTGGAACAGTTTAACTCATGACCTGTTTAAGAGTCAAACAAAGTTAAACATTTCAGCTCACTCAAATGCATCACTGTTTTAACTGTATATCAAAACATCATCATCAGCAACAACAACAACAACAACAACCATATACTAAATATACTTGTATCTGCCAGAGAGGGTTTGATGTGTACACCATGTGTAACCGTGATCACGTTATTTCATCACACAGCTGGGGCTACTTTTTATCCC
>NC_139958.1:24392438-24432438 GCF_963454915.1 Gymnoscopelus microlampas
ATAGTGTGTGTGTGTGTGTGTGTGTGTGTGTGTGTGTGTGTGTGTGTGTGTGTGTGTGTGTGTGTGTGTGTGTGTGTGTGTGTGTGTGTGTGTGTGTGTGTGTGTGTGTGTGTGTGTGTGTGTGTGTGTCTGTGTGTGTGTGTGTGTGTGTGTGCGTGCGTGCGTGCGTGCGCAAACTCGTGAGTTTGTGTTTGGGTGACTCCGTTGTGTACCAAACATAACATAGCCAATCTACAAGCTCACAACACGCCGCACTGTAAGGCTTTGTGAGCTTATACTGTAGATCTGCTATTTCCGGCGTGTGATACCGGTGCGCAACAAAGTATAAATCAAGCCTTTGTGTGCATACGTGAACGTGTGTGTGTGTGTGTGTGTGTGTGTGTGTGTGTGTGTGTGTGTGTGTGTGTGTGTGTGTGTGCGTGTGTGAAGAGAGCATGTAAGTATGCGCGTGTACCCACAAACAAGATTAAGCCAATGGCCATCTACAATATTTATCCTCTCACTTCATAAAGCTCCATTCAAGGCTGAGCACTCATAGAATTAAAACCCAAATTCTGCACGGCATTATGTGATTAGCATTGATAATGCTGCCAACCAAAAGTCTATACAGAACCCTCCTTGTTTTCTTCCCATGTGTATGGCATGGACTGTCATATCTTGTTTGCAAACAAACGAGTAAAACAAAGACACAAATAGACATGTGTTTGCAGTTTGCCTGTACCCTTGTGTTTTATGTGGCTCAATTAGGACGGGGTTGTGCCAGCTTCACTAAAATTTGGGTTGTGATTCTTTCTGTGGCCCAAAATCTGCCGCACTCATTTGTTCATGTTGATAAACATTGTGTGAATATTTCACTGCACTCCACTCCAACGTCAATGAAACAAACGAAAGGCCCTTGCACACAGAGTCCGAAGTGTATATAAAATAAATAAAAATATTGGTCACTCAGTTTTTAATGCCTTAGAAAAAAGGAATTGAACTGGGTTTGGTTGAAAAAATTACTATACAGTACGTGCAGAATCTCGTCGTATAGCCATTTTGGAGTCTATGTGCAAGATCCATACTAGAGTGTGTTATTTTTTTGTGTTTCTGTTTACATTCAGGTGTAAGGAGCGTGCAGTAACTACATTATTAATCTCAGTCAGGAAGCTTTGTTCATGAGGGTCAATTTTTGATTTTCTTCTTGTCATGGGGGGGGGGGGGGGAGTGGCATGGGAACAATTTTACAGTAGAAATGGTACAAGTACTTTTTCTTCCTGAAATCTCTGCCATTTTTTCTCGATATGTCAGTCTGTCAAGCCTAATTTTTACTTAATCGTACAGCATCGCATATTAGGCATCACTTAGGCATCCTTCATTCTCTTGTCCTCTCTCGCTCCTTCTCTCTTGCTCTCCCACCTTCCTTCTCTCTCTTTCTCTGTCTGTCTCTCTCTCTCTCTCTCTCTCTCTCTCTCTCTCTCTCTCTCTTGCGCCCTCTCGATCTCCGCTCTCTCTCACCCTGTCCTACTCTCTGCTTGACAAGCCTATTAAGAGTTCTCATGGGAAAAGGTAACAGTGTGCGCCATAAAAAGAGAGTTATGAGGAGGCACTGGATGCAGCAGAGGTTAGTGTCAGCATTGCTTTTCACTCTATGTAACACTGACATCTTCATAGACTTTCTTCTCTGGCAGTCATAAATAAAACCTGTGTGCATATGCCGCTGCTGCTCAAGGCTGTTTAAAATCGACCTAAGATAATAACCATAATATTTGCCACAGACAAGTTTGAAAATCAACATGAGTATTTAACTGTATTTTTGAGAACACACGGCAGAGTTACAGCTCTCTCCTTTTGCACTGTAATCTTTTTTTCAGATCCACTGGTGTTACTGGTGTGTAACTGGTCACTCCTGACCCAAGGGTGTTTTGATTTGTTTTGACTGGAAGGTTTAACTGTCAGGAAACAATGCTGTTGAGAAGGTCATCATAAAGTGGTCAGGTTCACCCCAATCTGGGAACCCACTCTGTTAATGAAATTAAAAAGATTTTTTTTTCTCCCTTTGTTTTTGTCTCTGGGTGCACCACCTCCTTTTTTTGTGTAGATACAGCAACTCGGTTTGGCTCCTCCCCTTTCTTAATCCACTTCCTCCCCGGTGCTTCTGTGTTTAACAACACTACATATTTCGGGCAGTGGTGCTTACAGATTCTGCTGTTAGCAGAATCTGTTTTGAGAGATTAGGTTCACCCTGATATTGAAGTTCTCACATAAGGTATTATGAGCCACTAGGTTATACACCTTTCATGAAGGTCCAAAATGCAACATTCAAACAACACTGAAACATTTTCAAACAGTTAAATGATGGCAGACATATTCACTGCAATTATATCAACTGTAAAACCTTGTTTCAAAGACATTGAGTTGATACCACTAATCCTGTAGAAACCCTGTACATCATATGAATTTAACAGTCATAATGTCCCTTATTTTTTACTAGTATACGACTAAAGGGGCTAAACCCAACATGTTTCAAATGGCAAATCAAGGACTCAATTATGTAGAATATTGCAGAGAAACAAAGTAAACAAAGTCAGCACATTGGACCAATTTCATAATCCCACACAGATTTTCACATAAATTTCACTAATGAATCCCTGTTAACTGAAAGATTCAGTCCAGAATCGCACTTGATTTGAGTTTGAGAAATGAACACCTCATTACAATGGTTTGGCTCTGAACCATTCCCCAAGACTGTGTCTGGGGATGTGATAACACTTTATCGTTGCTGTCGGAGGGAAACCTCACATGTCCAAAACGGTTACTTTTCAGGATTCAAATAAAAAAATAGCATTGAGATGCTTTTTGAGCTTTTAGATCTGCAATTTTTTGGGGTAGGTCACACAGTAGTATGACCAAGTTGGGCATTCATTTACATAAAAACAACAACATAAAAAGTTGAAATATGGAGATACGAGGTTTCTGCCCGACAGAGACGATATTATACCTAACCTGATAGTGTTATGGATTACATTTGTAGCCTTACATTTGTAGCTTGGTAAAATCAGTACTCACTGGTGTGGTCTGTATATTTAGGAATTGGGATTGAGTGAGGCCTGGCCTAAAGAAGGTTTGTTGTTGTGAAATTATAAATCAAGTTAATCTCGACATCTGAAATGTATATAGTACATTAACTTTCTGAAAGGATATGCCAAGAGGTTGTTCATTGTCTTTTGATTTAAATTGGGATTTAAGCTTATCTTTGAACGTGGCCACATATAGCACTTTATCACACAGAGGGTTAACCATAGTTGTGTTTCAGATGATCAATCTGACCTTGTAATATCAGCTGTAATGAGACTCTTGCAACCTCTCCTCCTCTCTTCTCAACTCCAAACACACCCCTCTTTAGCACTATTCAGAGGTCACTCACATATGCGTGCATGCGTGCACACACAGAAGTGTAGAGGTCCGGAGGTCCAGATGTATGAGTAACCTTTGACCCCATTACTCAGAGTACAGGGTCATCTACGGAGCGCGCGCGTGTGTGTGTGTGTGTGTGTGTGTGTGTGTGTGTGTGTGTGTGTGTGTGTGTGTGTGTGTGTGTGTGTGTGTGTGTGTGTGTGTGTGTGTGTGTGTGTGTGTGTGTGTGTGTGTGTGTGTGTGTGTGTGTGTGTGTGTGTGTGTGTGCGTGCGTGCGTGCGTGCGTGCGTGCGTGAGAGCCCAGCAGACAGAGAGATGAGCACGGTTTGAGTGGGTGAACTTATCTGGACAATCATATCCGCCCACAAATAAATCACAAATAAAAGAGAACATTTCCATTTCCTCACACAGATAATTCATTCATACAGTCATGGTTAGACTGCAGTTTTCATCTTTTTCAAAGACGAAGCGCTTTGACCAGACTCACTGGGGAGTCGAGGCGAGGACTGTGTCATCCCCCTTTTCAATCAGTATTTACATATTTCTTGTCGTCATTGCCTGATACCCTCCCATCTGTTCAACTCTCTTTTCTATTAACGTGTCGGCTACAACATGCGTGAAATAAGGCCCAGATTTTGTCTGGAAGCCACAGGCGGAGATGCTGCTACAGCCTGATTTATACATTGGCGTACGATGGTATCACTCGCCGAAGATAGCCAATCTACAAGCTCATAGCGTGTCACCTCGCAAACACGCTGTGAGCTTGTAAGTCTGCTATTTTTGGCCGACCCTTAACAAAAGTCTCAGAGTAGAAAAATCTATTCTCTGTAAGAGAAATCTCTTCTGTCACGTTGCGTCGTTTCAACTCTCCGGGGAGAGAGTGGCTTCAGACATCAAGAGACCCATTACTATCCGCAGGAATCTTAAGTTGGGGCTTATTTGTTTTGACAAAGCGTCTTTCTCATTGTTTATGTTATGTGACAGATTCTCGCCGAGCATACAGTACACCGGACACACTCATCAGACGGAGAAATGCAAAAAACATGACAGAAACAGACAGAGGAAGAACAGAAGAGAAAGGGAAATAATGAAAGTCATGGAGAAGAGAGAGAGACAGAGAGAGAGAGAGAGAGAGAAGTAACTACAGACTATAGACCATAGTTGCAAATGCTCCTTATACTGTAAGTCATGTGGACCCCAGTTCAAAGTATTGGTTCAGTATTGGTACATTACTGGTCCAGTATTGGCCCAGTATTGGCCTGATGCTGGTCCAGTGTGGGAACATGGAGCATTTGTGGCCGGTAAAGCAGTGGGAGGTGGGGTGTAGCATCTGTGATGGATAAGATCCAGGGCTGCTGCCCCAGCCACCAGTTGCCTCAGGAAAAGTCCCCCTCCTAACACACACACACACACACCGGCAAACACACCGGCATATTCGTATACCCATTCTCCTGTATGCGTGCATGCACTGACGCACACAGGAACAGATGGAAGAGTGTGTGTGTGTGTGTGTGTGTGTGTGTGTGTGTGTGTGTGTGTGTGTGTGTGTGTGTGTGTGTGTGTGTGTGTGTGTGTGTGTGTGTGTGTGTGTGTGTGTGTGTGTGTGTGTGTGTGTGCGTGTGTGTGTGAGGGCCTTAATGGAGCCATCAAAGGTAAAACTGGGAGCCCAGGGTTGAGTCGACAGGGAAGCATCTGGAGAGCCTAGCCGTTTGAACAGAACAGGCAGGAATGCCAGCTAATTAGACTCAGTGAGTGTGTGTGTGTGTGTGTGTGTGTGTGTGTGTGTGTGTGTGTGTGTGTGTGTGTGTGTGTGTGTGTGTGTGTGTGTGTGTGTGTGTGTGTGTGTGTGTGTGTGCGCGTGTCTGTGTGTGTGTGTGTGTGTGTGTGTGTGCGCGTGTCTGTGTGTGTGTGTGCGTGTCTGTGTCTGTGTCTGCACTCGTGCATGTGTGTGAGACACAGAGTATCTGTGCATGAGTCGAGTCCACATGTACTGTACTGTATGTAGGGTGCATAATATTTGCGGTGCAAAGTGACATGTTTTCCATAACTAAAAAGGTTGGATGCCAACAACTGAAACCACAACAATTAGACAGCACTGCGCTGGCAACTGTAATGTAAATGAAAAATGCGGGAAATGCAGACTGCTGTCATACAGACGGGCCTCTCCCCGAAAACCAAATTTTTGCCCCTCAGTCACTGCCCTGTGAAATGTTTTGACAGAAACTGGCAGTCTTCGTGTTACAAAGTCAACTGCGTTACAAGAATCACAATACCTCAGACGGCTGCATTTTTCCTTGATCTAACCACCATTAACATCACTGTGAATTTGCCTCAGTTGTTTTTTTTACCCTAAATGAGAGTTACGTAATGTTCTGCGGTGGTGGTGGTGTTGGTGTTAACCACTTAAACCCTATATGCTTTGCTGAACACAATCCCCCAGGGCTCCATACTAGGCCCGCTCCTGTTTTCCCTCTACACCAGTGTTTCCCAAACAATTTGTATGGGTTGTCAGTGAATATAAAAACATGTGCTTTATATAGAAAAAGTTTTTTTTAGGACACTTTTTAAGAAATTGGGAAAATAGCAGATCTACTGTACAAGCTCACAATGCGCCAGGGTGCGATGCATTGTTCCAAATTTCTTAAGCGAAAGTAGCCCATCTACAACAAGCTCACACTGCATTGCATTGTGGTGCGAGCCAAACACAACCAATATACAAGACGTGAGCTTGTAAATCGGTAGATCTTTGGCACGCGACAACAGCGCGCACCGAAGTATAAGCTTTATACTTTGTTGCACGACTGTGTAACAGTAAAATGATCTCAACCCATGTGGACTGGAATGAAGTCTGTGGCAGAGGAAATTTAATGCTATCTGTTGGCTGGGTAGGCAGACCTCTGGTATTTTAAACATCGACTTTACACTCAGGTGATCCTATTTGTTTTGTTTTCAGAATAATCTGGACTTGCTTTTCTTTGTGTACCTCGGCCAGTTTTAAAATCACACACAGCTTGAACAGTGCGGTTTTGGCCCCCTCTGCCCAGCACGAGAGAGAGAGAGAGAGAGAGAGAGAGGGAGAGAGAGAGAGAGTGTGTGTGAGAGTGAGTGTTCCTGTCAGGAAAGGAAATAAAACCATTATGTAGGCAAGAATAAGCTAAATAGAACAGTGAGCATAGGTCACAACTCGTTCTACGTAAGAAAATACTACTGCACCCCAAGACATGCAACCAGTCAGCGACAGGCTTGGGACCCAACCCCATGTCAGTTCACGAAAATGTGATATTATGGAGTTCCATGGCCAAACAATAAAATACCAAAAAAAATGTGATGAAATACCGTGAAATAGGTTTTGAAAACAAATTCTTTTTACCCAAGAATTCTACGTATAAAAATGTTTGGTTGTGCTGAAAATGAGAAACAGACTGGTGTTTTCTCTGGTCAGAGCCACTGGCCAGAGATGACTTTGATGTGGGCAGTTAGTGTAGGATGATACTGTTTTCAGCCACATGAGAGTAAACCAGCACCTCAGCAGAACTTATCACATGCAGAAGTTCTATTCCGGGCCGGCCCAATATGAGCTTCTTTCTTGTTTCGGTTACATCTCCGAAAAGAGAGAACTATTAATCGGCGTTTAGGAGCGAAAAAAAATCTAAGAAACAACCTGCTCAAGAAATGTTGGAAACAGCTGTGGTTTTGCGACGATGAAAACCTGTTAGTTTCAAATAATTCACTTTTATGGCACAGAGGCAAACGGTCTCAGAGAGGGGCCTATCTGTGTGTGTGTGTGTGTGTGTGTGTGTGTGTGTGTGTCCGGGGCTAATCGCACAAACCACTGGACCGATCACACCAAATCTCTTGTTCACACTGCAGTAGGCCAAGGACGTAGCTCCACAAATGTTTTTCACATACTGTATGTTTAATGTATTTTGAAATATTTAACTTAAATTCTGTAATGGCAGTCAAAGGCGCTTATATTGGGCGGAAACCTTGCCCAAATTTGCAGTCATATGTCATAGTCGGATACGTCATAAATGACTGATGTCATAGACTGTCCATGATCCACATGCGAGCCACTCTGTTATTAGAGCCTGTCTTGTTTTTCTGGAACAGATCAAATTTTTGGAGTTTATAAAATGCATATTTCAAGCATCTTGTTTGTACTCTGAGGTTGGTTGCTACAGTCACATTTTTTTTTCTGAATGTTTTGTCTTCTCCATTGGTATACATTTCTTTCCACCCATCAGTCATTGCCAGTAACATAGACGCAAATTCTCATGTCATTGCAATTCTGACATTTTCAGTCACTTTGTTGCTATACTTTCAAAGAGAAAAATGATCTCTGTGCTTAGACCTCAACTAATGCAAATTAAACATGATATGCTAAAAACACAGACACAGAGGTCCCTTTTTGCAAGGCAGGGGAGAAACAAAAAAGTATTTTCTTGGACATGACTTTTTTATTTAATATCGAAAAGTTTGGGGAAAATGTATGGCTCTAGAAATACACAGGAAAGGGGGTTCTTTCCAAAAAAACTCAATAATGTGAGCATTGGAATTGGAAGAAAGAACCAAGTCATCATATAACAACCCACATAAACCTCTCACTGGGTGAGGGGTGTTCCCAACACTGTTAACAAGTGAAGCTATTTCACAATACACATACCCAGACCTCTCCAAGCTGCACGCCGGCTGCAGACCCCACTCACTCACTGCTAGTCGTAGTGCTGATGAGGTCACCATGTGAGCAGCCGCAGTATAATCTTCAAAAAGTCCTTGGATAAACAGTGGAAACATTTTCACAACCTCCCCTAACCTTTAGGTTCAGGCTGGAGTCTCACTGGCCATGTTCCTAGAGGCAGGGGGCAACCAGGGTACAGGGGAAGGGTCAAGGGGAGGTGTGTGTGTGTGTGTGTGTGTGTGTGTGTGTGTGTGTGTGTGTGTGTGTGTGTGTGTGTGTGTGTGTGTGTGTGTGTGTGTGTGTGTGTGTGTGTGTGTGTGTGTGTGTGTGTGTGTGTGTGTGTGTGTGTGTGTGTGTGTGTGTGTGTGTGTGTGTGTGTGTGTGTGTGTGTGTGTGTGTGCGTGCGCGCGCGTGTGTGTATGTATGTGCGTGACTGCGCGTGTACGTATGTGTTTGCACTATTTGTGTGTGATGATGGAAGTGGGAGAGGAAGGAAGCCTTCTATTTTTCTTTTCAGTATACATCCCTCTGTGGCCCTTTGGTCTTCATTAGATGGCAAAGCACAGCTGAACCTGAGTATAAAGAAATCATTTTATACAAACATTTGATTCACCTTATCCTGCAGGTGATATATTCAATGTGGAGACTGTATGTGTGACTGTGTGTGCGCGTGCGTGCGCGACTGCGTGTACCTACCTCTCTGGCTCCTTTCCTCCTGTGAATTTCTGACACTTGCTGATGGTTTCTGAAAGACTCAGTATAGGGTGTTGGACAGTGAATTAGTTAGGATAATACTCCAGCGCATGTCTGGCTTGTTGTGAGTCTGCAGCTCCAAGATGGTTGGAGTTAGCTTTGTTTATTATATTACATTTGGTGGTAATATAATAAATATCCATGGGAGCACGATCCAGTCTGCGCACTCTATTTTTCTGTTTTGGAGATGGAAGCCAGACATGAACAAGGTGGAAAACATCATGCATAGACAGTGGTGGTAGAAGTACACAGAGTAAACGTACTTTGTTACAAGTGAATTCAAAATCGTACTTAAGTCAAAGTACACAAGTATTAGCATCAACATATACTTAAGGTAGAAAAAGTCATTATACAGAACGATAGATGATAGATATCATGTTATTGGACTATAATTACTGATCTTTAATGTGTTCATC
This sequence comes from Gymnoscopelus microlampas, assembly GCF_963454915.1. Lineage (NCBI taxonomy): Eukaryota > Metazoa > Chordata > Actinopteri > Myctophiformes > Myctophidae > Gymnoscopelus > Gymnoscopelus microlampas. The sequence goes on from NC_139958.1 coordinate 24,401,682, forward strand.
ACTTCAATGTTGCAGCTGGTACAGATGGAGCTTATTTGAATAACGTTGTATGCTGTTGAGTTGCTTAAGCCATATATAATAATATGATTTTTTTTTTCTACTGTCAATCTGCAAAGTAACTAGTAAGCTGTCAAATAAATCTAGTGGTATAAAAACTACTATATCTGAAATTTAGTAGTAGAAGTATAAAGTAGAATGAAATGGAAATACTCAAGTAAAGTACAGTGCCTCTTAAATACACAGTACTTGAGTACATGCACTTAGTGACTTTCCCCCACTGTACGAAGCAAAGTGAGTGGAGGTGGAGTGTGAGAAAGAAGAACAAGAGAAGAAGGGTGGGAGAGAGAAAGTGGTGGAAGAAAAAAAAGAGGATTGCACTAAATGAGATACAATGAGAACTGTCAGAAGGAACCAGACAACTTTATGGCGACCACCCACAAAGCATGGAAGAAAGACAAAAACTAATTCAAGGCAATAGCAGCCAGCAGAAAGCCCGCGTTACAAGCAGTGATTTATGAAAGCACTTATTGATAGACTGCTCCAGTGCATAAAAAAACCAAGCACCGGGTGTTACGGAATCAAAAGTCTGTGTTTCATACAGAAGTATAGAGTCGCTGAGTGTGAATGGATCCATTTGTAACTCTGAGAGGGTTACAGATGTACGGGTCCATTTGGTTACATTTGTACCCGTAACTCTGAGAGGGTTACAGATGTACGGGTCCATTTGGTTACATTTGTACCCGCTCAGTACAGCAGTTATGAAACACAGGACAGATACAGAAAAAAAGAGATACAGCTAGGAGTAACAAATACTACTACTACAACTACCAGAACTACTACTACTACTACTACTACTACTACTACTACTACTTCTACTTCTACTTCTACTTCTACTAATAATAATAATAGAGAGTAAGCACCTAGTAATGTACGGGGTTTAGGAATAGACCAGACACCAGGAGATGTAGGTAGTACGTACACTAACTGAGTCCTGTCAAGGTAAATTTCACTTTGTTTACAGCTGACAGATTCCTACATCTTTCAGCACTTCATCCTGGTGTCATACTATCTGACTACAAAACTCAGCAGACATTGAGGTTAAACACTTTCTAAAGTGCTTCATAAACAGTTTCCTACAGTTAGAAAGCGCAGCTCTGTGTGTGTGTTTAAAGGTCTGTCAGTGTTAATGTTCCTAGCTGGCCTGCTTTTATGAAGGTTGTAATGCTGCCCTGGGTTACACACACAGGTGTTTGCCCTTAGTCATTTCCCCCACCCCCAAAAAAATGTTGATAGTGGAAATGTCGGGACCCTTTTTTCCCTCTTCTTCCTTGTTTGTTAAGAAACCTGCATGTTATTTCACTTTCAATGTCAATCATTAAAAAAAGATTTTCTTCAAAGCTTAAAAATAAAGATTTTCGGCTGTGGGCCAGGGCGACAGGAAATAGGTGGAAACAGGCTAAGGAGTACAGAGAGAGAGATGGAGAGACAGACAGACAGACAGACAGACAGACAGACAGACAGACAGACAGACAGACAGTTAAGATTCAAGGGATTCAAAATGTTTTATTTGCATATACTACATATAGTATAGTATATATTTTGACACAAATACAGTACATCTGTCACAACCTCAGGTCAAAACACACACACACACACACACACACACACACACACACACACACACACACACACACACACACACACACACAGACACACACACACACACACACACACACACACACACACACACACACACACACACACACACACACACACACACACACACACACACACACACACACACACACACACACACACACACACACACACACACACGCACGTTCTTCCATCAGGAACTATTGTTGCAGTCTAAGCTCTTTGTTGTAACCCAGTCTTTCAACTCACTAGGCCAGCTAGACTGAAGGCTTCTGGTAACTGGTAAGCGGACCATAAAAGACCCCTGTGCTCTGTTCCTGGATCACCACATCAAACAGGACCAGGGGGAAGGGTTTAACCACATGAACCCTAGTGTCACTATTCTGAACTCTAGCACCATAATAGGTGAACATTCTGCAAAAATAGGCAAGCATTCGGCGGAAATAGCAGATATACAAGCCCACAAGCTTGAGCTTGTACAGTAGATCGGCTATTTTCTGCGAAGAGATTTTGCTGCAGAGGGGAAAAAAGTAATGTATAGAGGCCTGGGGGGTTTAAGGGGAAGAGAGAGTGCTCACAAATGTCAGCTGCAGTGCTGAGGAGATGGCATTTTTATTAGTGGGGTAGATCTGGGTTGTTCTGTGTTGAGCTGCGCGTGTTTGTGTGTGTGCTTAAGGCAGCTGTTTATCAACAGACCTCACAAGAGAAGGATTAATACAAAAGTGGACTGCAGTACAAATAATCACAAAAAACATTATACTTACAGGAGATAATAAGAATGGGAGAGAGCAAAGTAGAGAACAAGAGAGAGACATAGAATCACAGTCAGGAAGATAGACTACACGTAAACAGTAATAGATAGTAGCATGAGAAAGCCAGAGACAGAAAATGAGGATCTATAGACTGCTCAGCAGAAGCACTTAGTGGCCAGATGTCTCCAGATGAGTCTGAATGCCTGAATGATTTAGCCCTGATCAAAGAATGATGTGACAGGGCTCCTAAAGTGCATCCCCCTGGCCTCCGCTTGTCTTTGAACTGCTATAAAATCACACCAGGGCTGCAGGATGTTACAAATCTCTGACTGTCCTCTCCGAGACTGAAGGTCAAAGAAAGGCGATGATTGGACATGATACACAATAAAGTCTTATACCGTAATCTTCTGTGCTGCTTTTCCTGGATGCATACCATGCTTCCAAAAAACAGAATGCAATGGCAATCAAAATATGTGGCTCAATGATACAGTGATTAGGTTGCTATTGTTTTGTAGGAGCTGTCAACCAACCACCATTCAAGACAGGTTTCAGCCCACTGTCTAAAACTTCTACCGGTGGGCACCCCATCAGTGACAACAGTGGACTTTACCAATTATTCCACCAGATGATGCCTGTTTACTTTAGGATGTAATGCCCCTGTTTCTCTTCATCCTTTCTACCGCGTCTGTGACCCTGCTCCACTTCCTACTGGCCCAGACCCCTTCACCTAATCCTCTCTAACCCCTGATAGCTTTATGGCTTGGTATAATTGACTTTAGGATGAGAGAAGAAAGGGCCGGGAACCACAGCTTAAACCAGTAATTGGTTCAGGCCTGAAAACTGATACAGACGCTGAGCTCCTTGCCAGCGTAGCGGCCAGGCCTCCCTCCCTCCTGTCCGTGCGCCTGCCTGCCTGCCCCGTGCTCCCCTGGTCAGAAAAACAAACATGGAATGTAGAAATGTTTTTTCCTGGCTGACGCCTCGGTCCCAGGGCACACGGCCTGCCAGCTAACCACTGGACGAATGAAGGGGCATATGGGGGCCGGTCTCAGTTCTGTGACTGTCACACAGTAAAGGCAGAGAGAGAGAGAGAGGGCAAGGTTTAGGTTCACCCAAAAGCATCATACTAAGGCTATTCAGTTTATTCCTATAAAAAAAAACTGCTGCAATTCTGCTTATTGATATCCCACCGTTTCTGAGATCTACACATTGAGAAAGGTCAAGAAAAAAAAAAAAAGGTTCCTTGCCAATGATAGTAAAATTCTCCGGCACTGAAATTATTTATTAATTAATAAAAGTTTAGCAAAGAAACATCTCTCTCTTTCTCTCTCTCTCTCTCTCTCTCTCTAGCTATATTATTATATTATCATATTTATAATTTCAAACTTTAAAGTTATAGGCTGATGTGCTCTCTACCTCCATGCATTACATTTAAGAAAGAAGTAGCCTAACCATTCAGCTATCAGGTCGCCTCATTTATCCATCCTTTAGTGTGTGACAGTCCTCTTGGTTGCCGTTTTAAACATAAATTGAATTAAATCAGGAGCTGTACCTTTCCAAAACTCCAGTCCTAGTACCAGTCTGTATACAACTGTATTGAAGCTTATATACCCCCCCCCCCCTCTATCTGCTTCAGGTGTGTTGGAGATCAAATCAGTGGATGTTGGAGTGGTGGCGATCAAAGGCCTCAGCAGTAACTACTACCTGGCCATCAGCAAGAAAGGAGAGCTGTATGGAGCGGTGAGTCATTTTCTTTCCTCCGTTCAAATATTCAGCCACATGTAACCAGCAACTTTGTACCACACTGACCTCAGTGCTACGTCAAGGTGATCTCATCTTCTCTACACTGCCACCTATCAGTTCCTTGTTAAAAAATCACACCCTGTGTGAAGAGAGTGGTGCCTTTGATGAGCCCCGTATTGATCCCCGTATTGATGTTGTCATCAATGTTTGTTTATTGGACAGACAGACAGACATACATACATACATACATACGGACACACGGACAAAGTCATGTATAGGAGTGGTTGGCACCACTCAAAAACAAACATGAAAGAACACAACAACCATATTAGTGTTATCCCCTCTTGTGATCCAATCAAACCATATACAGTGAAGACAGACAGACAGATACAGACATACAGACAGATCCATATATGGGCATAAAAGGTACAGAGACAGACGGTTACAATGGGTACTCTGACAAGGGGTAGAAGGGGTATTGCATAACCGGGTAGGGCCTGCATTAGCCATTTGCATCGTTCCTGGCTTGCATCGTTCCCGAGTAGATAAGTGCCCAGCGGGCACCGGTCTCGTATTGTAATAAATCGCTTTTTGAAAATCGTCAGAAATAGCAAAAATACCGTATTGTGCTGCGTTGTGAACATGTAGATCACTATTGTCATCCAACAAAGTATATAAGGCTTAAGTGGTCAAACCCAATGTTGTAGTACAAGACTGCATTCAAGAGAGCTCAGGAGTGGACTATAATTCCCTTCCCACCCTGAAAGCTCAAAGATAGGAGTGGAGAGGCCCAGGTTGGCACAAGAGCCTGAACTCCACGACTCTCCACAAGTTAGAGACAGTCCATCTCTGGGTTGTCTTGAGTGCTTAAAAAAAACAAAAAAAAACAATGAACAAGGCAGCAAGACTCTCTGTTCCAGAAATATAGGAACCACAGCCCAATCTGTGTGAGCCCTCCTGTCCACTACCTACCTCCGCTCCATTCAGAAACAGGAAACACAATCCTTCAGCTTCTCTATTCTGCATCAGTCCCTCTGGGGAGAGCGGCCCTTGTTTCATCTGTTTTCTCTGTCCCTCTCTTTTCTCCCTCCCTCATTCTCTCCCCCTCTGTCTCTCCCGTTACTTTGAAAGGCCTAACTTTCGGCGTGTCTCTCTGGAGTCACACCACAGATGAAATGACACACGGTAGAAAGAAAGAAAGGCATTCTGCTGCATGGCCTGAAACCGAATTCCCATGACGTCTTCCGCACTAGCTATAGTAACACACTAGTGAAGGCCCGGGATACGATTACACTTGATGGATTTAGACAGTGGCTTCTTTATCCAGCAGTAGTCAAATGAAAACATTATTTCATTATATGACCAGGTTGATACAAATGTAAATGGCACGCCTCAGTTTCTCTACCAAAGTCAAACTTAATTAAACCACTGAATGAAAATGGATTTCATTATAAACGATAAATGCATATATTTGTGCTATATTTCATCATTTTGTAGCAAGCAATGTTCTTCAGATTGCTAGAATGTGCATATCAAGCCATTTCTGGGCAGGATCGCACATCTGGTAAAGTGTTAATGGTTGGTGTTTTCCCCATTGAGACATTGCTTCAGTGCTCTACTTTCATGTCACTTGTGATTGTTATTTCAGTCCAAGCGTTGTTTATTCATCATTATTCACACCACTTTAATTGAGGGGCAGCAGGCACTCACTGCTGCATTGCCTGCATGCTTTGTCATACGATGGAGTTGCGTGCCAGAAATAGCAGATCTACAAACTCAAAACGTGTCGCAATATGACAAGTTTGTGGATTGTCAGCACGCAACTCTGTTGTACGACGGAGTATAAATTATTGTGACCAATGTTAGTTACAGTAAACGGCTGCACAGTGTCTACAAACTATGCTCATTTTGCTTTGGGAACATTCAGTTTCACTTCTGGAACCAATTTGAACAGCTGTGGCCTGGGAGAGTGAGAAAGAGTAGAGAGAAAGCGAGAGAGAGAGAGAGAGAGAGAGAGAGAGAGAGAGAGAGAGAGAGAGAGAGAGAGAGAGAGAGAGAGAGAGAGAGAGAGAGAGAGAGAGAGAGAGAGAGAGAGAGAGAGAGAGAGAGAGAGAGAGAGAGAGAGAGAGAGAGAGAGAGTGCGTGCGTGCGTGCGTGCGTGTATCCACACGTACGTGCATGTGCGTGTGTACGTATGTGTGTTTTGCGGAAGGTACATTCTTGGTTGTGAGTATCCACTGTATTTGGTTAACTGACTGGTTAAGTGATGATGGCCCGGAGCACCAGTGGATCTTCCAGTAAACTGACAAATGCTATTCTCTCAGATCATTTTTCTCCTCATTGACCTGTGGGTGGTCAGCGGGGTAATGTAAACCACAGTCATCGTGTCACAATGGTCGGGTTTTGTCACAATGATCTAGTTGGTTTCAAACTCAAACTAATTAGACATCATATCTCATCCTAGCTCCTTTGCTCCCCTTTTCACTTCTTCCATTAACCACATGCATCCTAGCGTCCCTATTCTGGCGTGAACATTCTGTGAAGGAGAAGATTGTCTATTCACAGCTTTGGCCATAGATATCATACATAAATATAAACGATATTAGAAGAATGGCTTGCATTCTTTGATTAAGACCCCAGAGCATAAAACTTAGTTGACATGTACACACCTTAGAGCATAATAACATTTTGTTTCTTGTTCTATTTTTCTAAATATATTAAGCACAGTTTTGTTATATATTGACACTTATCCAGGTCCTGCTGTAGTAGGAAAATGTTGTTGCAGCGACATAAACACAATTCAATAGGTAACCAAATGCGCTGTAACACGCGACACGCACGGTTTGCTTTTAACAAATTCCTCATGTGGACTTCAAGTGTGTGAGTTTGTGTGTGTGTGTGTGTGTGTGTGTGTGTGTGTGTGTGTGTGTGTGTGTGTCTGTCGCGTCTGTCGCCTCGCTAAACCTTTTTTTATGCCCACCGCAGAACAAAATATTCACGTGCGCGGCCAGTCAGCCAGTGTGTGTGTGTTTGTGTGTCAGACAGACACACAGAGAGATTTTGTCACCGTCACCGACCACAGAAGAAGTTCTTCTGTGCGTGGTGTTCTACTGTGCTGTCCTCTGTTGTTGCATTGTGTTGTCATTAAATATGTATTGACCACAATAATTGTAATAATCGCATATAGCCTATATATTGTTGGCTACTAGATCTAGATGTGAGGGCCCGAACCTCTAGTTTGTTTACATTTACCAAACTTACCTGAATAACTGAGTCACTGTTGGCCAACTTGGCCATAAATGATTACGCACTCAATAAGTCACCAATGTTTGAATTTGGATTGTAAATCATTCATTTCCCCAGGGAAAATGTTTGGTTAGACTTTTCAAGTAAATCTGTGCTTTAAAACCCATTAAAACACAACGATGAAGTAACTTTCGTAATCGATTCCCTATCCCAAGCTAGTTTCTCATGTGCCTGATTGTCATACCATAGGGCCTACTGAAGTCAACTGAATACAATGGCTTCCTCAGAAATCAAACAAACCACAATATACTTTGGAAAATGGTCGGCAGTAATGTCAAGTCATAGTGGAGTCATAGTCATGAGTCATAGTCAATGGGCTAAACATGGTAGACCACTGCTATCTTCCTTTAACAAGCTTAAATTTAGTGTTTCATTTTTAGCGTTGGCTTTGATTTCGCTAAAAATAGTACAACAGTTTGTGCATCCTCAATCTAACGTGGGGAAATTGTCCTCTGCATTAAATCAGGCTTTATGGCCTACTGTTGTACCAGCGGTGAGAAGATGAATCAAAGAGGAGTCAGTGTCACTGATTGGAAGAGGATTTGAGAAGTGGAGCTCTCCAACCACATTTTTACGGTTGTGTTGCTCAATGAACAGATAACAGATTTTCAACAAAATGTTTTTTTGTGGGGATACCCCATGGTGCATCCGGTTTGGCCGAGCATCTATACGAACGCAATAGGCTGTGTTAGGGGGAGGGAAGCCTGGCGAGGAGGGTGATCTTTGTCGCCGCATGTACTGGGCCGGCACCTGTCAGTGGGGAACGTTGGAACGGGAGGCGTAGGACGGAGGCACAGTGAGGGGTTCCTCACTGGCATGTGAGCCAGATAAATTAGTAACGTCTAAATTGGAGGAAAAAGGGTCATACAAAAAAGAAAGAGATGAAGCATTGTGTTAGTTCATGCAGGACACGGGCGTCATACTCACCCTCAGCTGTAATCAGCTGTCAGACTGCTGACTGAGTAATTGTTTCTAATCGGCCATGCTTTTCTACACACCAGCTCATTCTCACAACAAGGCGGTCCATACAAATATGGCTCCTACACTGGATCTCTGCTATTCAGCTGCCACACACGGTGCTGCTGGCAAAGCTTTGCCAGTTTGCCTCCACCCCATGCCTCAAATAAATGTTTTGCATTGTCTTGCTTTGGGCCTACTCAATCCATGGGGGGTTTCCGCGTCGTGTTCAGTAGCTTAGCATACTGCTTGGCTAATTCAGGCTCTTAAGAGCGGAGCCATCAACGCCAAGTATAACTGTATTCCATTTCTTGCAATGAATTGTTAAATATTATCTATGATGTGAGTGTTCCTGACTAAATAATAATTAGTTCAACTGAAAAACGTGTCATGGCACTTGCAACGGAGTATAAATTAACCCCTATTCTGCAGTGAGGCTTAGTAGAAGTCTGATCTGTGGGTCTAAAATGTAATCCATTTACTGTATGTTCTTCTACTGGTGAGCGCAGCTGTCCCTTGACAATAGCATGATGTCTGATCATATCCTTATGTCTGTTCCATTCAAGAAAAACAGTTTAACTTTTACATAATGTTGGTCTCTCTACTCTTCTCTCGTTCCCTATACTGAGAGTGTCAAGTTCTAGCTCGAGTGTCAAGGAAGGTGGTAGGTAGACTATTCTACTATGTGTAGAATAGTCTAATTCAAGTGTCAAGGCAAGTGATAGGTGGGTAGTCTCAGCAGACAACTTGACAAAATACAAGGAAAATTATTTTGAAAATGAACTCATACGGACTATCAGCTGCACACAGCTAAACGTTGACACCCAAACTCTGCGTAACTCTCTAATACATAAAAGAATCTGCCAATCAGTTGCACACATCTACCAAATTATGTCGAACTCGACTTATAAATGGCTGAGTTTCATCCACTCTGAGAACTTCTGGGAACTCAGATTACATCCACTTATACTATTTCTTTTTTTCTTTTTCTCCAGAAAGACTTTGGTCCGGACTGCCGCTTGATTGAGCGCATCGAGGAGAACAAGTACAACACGTATGCTTCAGCTGAAAACCGCAACAGGAAGAAACCCATGTTTGTTGGACTCAACGCCAATGGCAAACCAAAAAATGGGAAGAAGACACGCAGGAAAAATACCGCTACTCACTTTCTGCCCATTGTGGTTCAGCCACGGTGATTGGACAGTTTCTCTACCGCGTGGCTCGGTGAACTGGAGGGTTGGATGTTATTTTGGAGTAAGAGTGGGCTGGAGTGGTGGCTAATTTAATCAGATCTGTATATGAGGAGGATTTGCTGCACTGAGGAGGAAAGAAACAGAACTTCTAGACAGGAACTTATCACTACAGAGGAAGCAAACGGTTTCTGTTCTGCTAAAGACATTTCTATTTTTAAAGAGAGGTCTATGTTAAAAGAACTGACAGAAATGATACCAACAGGACAAGGCATGTTTTGTTTCTTGTGTTAAATTATAATGTACATGGGCACAGATGAAAATATGGAGAGAAAGAGAGAAAAAAACATCTTTTTCTGTGCCAAACTTTTATTTTATACCTGGATGAAACAGTTGGAAACAGAAAGGGAATGGATAATGGGACCCTGATGACCTTGGGGGCGGGGTATAGTTTGTCTTATATGTGTAAATGTGTGTGATCTGCATGGATGCAGTTATTTATACAATACTAACTCCTATGGGTTATTTATGCTGTACTAACTCGTATGAGGAACTGAGATGGAACAGATTTTTGGATTTGTGTCCACGTGAATTACTCCATAACTACATTTACCACCAGAAGCACTTGACTGGGGAGAGACTAAGAGGAGAGCAAATTTATGCTTTGTCATACGGCCGCGACGCTCGACGAAAGTAATGGATTTTTTCACCGAGTGACATGGTCGTGTAACCAAGGATAAATCAGGCTTGAGGGAGGAAAGGTAAAATAATGAAGATAAGGATAAAAGAGGAGCCAAATGAGTAAAGCCTGATTTATGCTTCGTCAAACGATGTCGTTGTGCGCCGAAAATAGCAGCATTTCAACGCATTAACTTGTAAATTGGCTATTTTTGACGTGTAACACAGTCATATGACAAAGTATAACTCAGGCCTAAGGGAGAAAGGTGTGGCTGGGTATAAAAGGAGGTGAAGGGACAAGAAAAGAAAACAAGGGAAGAACAGGAGAAAGATGGAGGATTAGCAGATTTGAAACAGAACAGAATGATTTAGTCAAGCTAGCACCATCACATAAACAACACATATTATTAACATGAAACAGTCACTGCATTGGGTTTGTCTCCTTCATTCCTTTCACCTGACTGCTTTAAAAGATTATTTATTTTATGTAATATTTAACAAAAGAAAAGAACAAAAACATGGAAAGGACAAATTCTTTTTTAAACATTTATGCTTTTCTTTTTTGAATACTAATCTATCATTTAAACATGAATAAAATAAATATATTTCTCTTTAATTTGTTCAGACTTGTCTTCTATTTATCTTGTCATGTTATTTTCAGCCACATTAAAAGTTCATTGCCTCCGCCAGGCCGAAAGGCATGGCGAGAGAGTATGTTTTGCACCCTGTCCGTCCGTCCGTCCGTCCGTCCTGTCCGTCCGTTAGCAGCTAATCTATGGCACAGTTGGCCCAGTCGCTGTGAAACTGTGCACACACACTCCCTCGATGGCAATTCAGAACCCCTGTCCCAAATGTTTCACATGGGCCTGTTATAGCGCCACCAGGAGGCCGATTTGTGCAAAACTCATTTTTTGACATTACTCCTACAGATTTTATCCAAACATGCAAATCGGTACACAGTATCTCTATAGTCATGTGATGAACCCGGATCTGTCTATTTAACAGATCCGGGTTTGGAACAAAATGCCTCAAATCATGAATGCAGTGTCCGCTTGCCGTGAAAGGCCTAAGAAGAAATGGCACCCTTTTCACATTGGCCTATTATAGCGCCACCTGGAGGCCACAATAACGTAACAATAACCTGACCTGGCGGAGACCTGTGCTCCGCCAGTTGCACTTTTTCATTTCTATTTTGTTTTATACTAGAGTAGACTTGCAAGGCAGTGGTTCTCAAAGTGGGGTCTGGGGACCCACAGGGATCCTTGAGAGCATTCCAGGGGGTCCCCAACAAAATGTGTTAATGTAGCATTCAAATCAGTTTAATAAATGTAACCCTATTTACATTGGCTATTTGAAAATAGCCAATCTACAAACTCACAACACGTCGCATTGCGATCCGTTGTAAGCTTGTTGAGCCAAAAAATATATATATATATCCAGACGGACAAATGCATATTAATTTGGGTTCTATGACATAAAAAATGTGACAACCACTGATTCAGTACAAACACTCAACTGGAGACTAGTGAGAATCAAACAGCCTTCACTGCTGAAACTGGAAACAATTCATTGACAACATATTGGAACGGTATCAGGATTGAATCCAAGTAGTGGGTGTAGGTTTGTTAAATGCCGTTTTCGCCGCTGTTTCGGAAACTCCATTGAGTTTAGATTGGTTGTGGCAAGCTCCAAACACACTATATTGTATACATTCTAAGAAGGTCTTTATTGAATAGCTTCAGATGGACTGTTAGTCCATGTTCTATAATAATATTACCATAACACATTTAATAATATAGCACATGACTGGATTACAGTAAAATATTTCTAAATGAATTCTGTATTAAATCTATAGTCATAGTTGGCATACCGGTACTTATTCTCTAGAGTTTTTTGTTTTGGATGTCAATTTTGCAAATCTTGAACAAGTGATAAACCATAATGGTATTATTAATAATAGTTATGGTCTCAAAGTGGACACCAATTATCAATTCCTTATATCATTCTCTATGGACATTGATGGGTAAATTATCCCAAACATAGATGTTGAGTGGGACACTATACTGTGTAACCTTTTTAAACCATTATAACATTCTTTATTATGGTTGTGGTGTGGACTTTGCCATCCACTTGAGTTGATTTTTAAAACTATATCTTTATGGTTATAGTCATCGTGCTTGGCACCAACAGCCCTTAACCATTTAAACCCCAGCATCTGTATTGTGAGGAAAACCTTCGCAGCACACGTGACACATTGTGAGCTTGGACTCCGGTCAACCAAGTCTAGGGTTTTAAATGGTTAAATCAGGTTTTAGACGAGAGGCTTTGGAGCCCTGCAGACTATCTGATGGATAAACCAAGGCTCTTTCATATCGTCACTGTCGGGTGGAAACCTCATATGTCCAAAACTGTTACTTTCCATGATTCAAATGCAAAAATCACAAAAATAGCAGATACAAGCTCAAAATGTTTTGAGCTTGTAGATCTTGTAGAGATGTGTTACTTTTTTGTGACACTGTAGTATGAATTAGGGCATTAATTAAAAAAAAAAAAACATAAAACGTTAAGATATGGAGATACAAGGTTTCTGCTCGACAGCACCGATGTTAGTGCACCACCTCTGCTTTAACATGTACACATGGCTTCCTAGAGGATAAACACTGTCTTTTTTTATGTCAGAACAACAAAGACATGAGGGGTTTTACCTATGGCCCCTCTCACACGCATGCACGCACGCACGCACGCACGCACGCACGCACGCACGCACGCACGCTCGCATGCACGCTCGCTCGCACGCACACACACACGTTTGCATTACTATATTTGTGAGGACATCAGCATTTTACGATGAAGCCATTTTATGAATGACACTTTTAGTTTTAGTTTTGCCTTAAAAACAACAACTGTCTGCTCTTTTCATTGTGCAATACTGACATATACAACTAAGTATACAGTAAATTGGGTATATAACTCCAACCTCAACCTCTATGAATGCCAAATCCTTCCTATCCCTAACCTCAACCTGAATCTTTTCCTAATTGTAAGCCTAATTGTATATATTTATTACACGGCTTGGTTGAATGCTTGATTTTCAGTGTTATTTTTCAATTATGACTACTGAACTCAACAGACCGCTCTCACCTAGCTGGCTCATATCAATCTGCGTTGCTTGATTTGTGCTGTATCCAACATGACAGCCATGTAAACAAACACACAATGTAATTTAGAGCTAAACAGTACACTCAATAATGTTTTTTGAAAACATTTGAGGCGCGGAATATGGACAATGCAGTAACAGAATATTGATTCATATTTGATCAACACTTCCATCCGTGCACTGGACGCACCTGGCATAAATTAATGGACTACTCATTGCCGTAAACAATGAAATCCTTTTAAAATCAATCAAATCATTTATTTTATTTAGTTTTTACCATAAAACAAAGATTTTTCTTGTGAGGATATAGCTGATTTCCCAAATCCTGTAGTCTACTTGTGGGGGCATTTGTTCTTACATATAGTAAGTAATACAAGTACACACATGTGCTCGTGCGTGCACACATGTTTGTGCGCATGTACACAGACACACACGCACACACACGTGTGCGTGCACACACACACACACACACACACACACACACACACACACACACACACACACACACACACACACACGCAGTGCGGTCACGTGCACACACAGTGTGGTCTACATGAGCACACACGCACACGTGCGTGCTCACACACAGTAACACGCACACACACGCAGTGTGGTCTAGCAGCTGGGACCAGCCTCCTCCTTGACCTGGCTTGTCTGAAACCTGTTGCTGTGCCCCAGAGACAGACAGACACATGGAGGAGGGCATATGGCGTAACGTAAATATCACTCCCCTGTTTATCACCTGATTCTAATTAACTATGATGTCATGCTTTCTTTATACCCCACCCCCTCTGTCTCTCTCACTCTTTTTCTTTGTTGGTGTCTTGTTCTAGTTGTAGATGTTTTCTCTCTCTCTCTCTCTCTCTCTCTCTCTCTCTCTCTCTCTCTCTCTCTCTCTCTCTCTCTCTCTCTCTCTCTCTCAAGCTCTTCACTATATTGTATTGTTTTCACCTTCCTCTCTCCCTCTCTCTCTCTCTCTCTCTCTCTCTCTCTCTCTCTCTCTCTCTCTCTGCAAACTTCTACTCTAATCTTACATCCATTCCAGCAATTAGTGAGATCAGACCAAGCGCAAAGTTCACACACACACACACACACACACACACACACACACACACACACACACACACACACACACACACACACACACACACACACACACACACACACACACACACACACACTCTCTGACATATGTACATACCAGACTATGCAGTTCTGCATTATGTGCAGACACACACAGTGAGCTTAACTGTGAGTATGATGGAATCCACCAGACTGTGTTTATTACAAAAAAGGTCCTGGATGCTCCGTTGTGCTCAGGAATCCTCCATGTCTAACAGTCATGTCAAAACGTGAGTAAGTATGATGCATCGAAGGGAGATTCAAATTTCCTTTCATCCGCCCAGGGCATCCAGCTCTTTGTTTATATGATTACTTGGGTGTTCTGTAAACGACATATCAAGTACAATTACTCTGAAATGTGTTCAAGACACTGATCCCCCCCCCCTCGTAAAGTTCAAGGGCTGGCATTCCTCAGCCAAGATGTCTTTATTATTTGGTCGTACAACTTGACAGATCTACATAATGTAAGCTTCACTATTTGTGCCATTATTAGAACACGGAACGTTGGAATAAAAATGGCAGAGGGCTTCGAAAGCAGAGACAGACTTGTTTATTTGCTCATTTGTGCAAGTCAGAAACAAGTCTCCTTTCAAAATGTATATATAGATCTCTCGGAAAAACTGAATTTATGGCAACTTGAATGTAAGTGAATGCGGTCTAGCCGTCAGCCATTATGCATAACAAGACCAGACTTAAAAAGCAGACCCATTTATTTAAGACAGATGTTAAACACTCATTATCAAGTCAATGACATCTGAGTGGGGCTGTTCAGCTGCGTTGAGCGACGCACCATTTCTCCCATTTCTGTATTACCTCTTACATGTTTCTCAAAACCGTGTTTGCCGATGTCATTGTGTGTGTGTGTGTGTGTGTGTGTGTGTGTGTGTGTGTGTGTGTGTGTGTGTGTGTGTGTGTGTGTGTGTGTGTGTGTGTGTGTGTGTGTGTGTTGTGCTTGGGTATGTTTGGTTAGTGTTTGGTTTGTTGAGGCATGTGGTGAGGCTCAGTATGCGGTTTCTGTTTTGACTACATCAGGATCTATCGGACCTGTGTCGGACCTCAAATGAAACGTACACCATCGGCTTCACACGTTCACAGCTCCTCTGTTTGCTCAGAGAGACTTGTGGCCGCACGACCTGACCGCAGCAGCAGCTGTGAATATTTTACTTCCTGGGGAGAGAGAGAGTGAGAGAGCGAGAGAGAGAGAAAGAGAGAGAGAGAGTCCTGGAGGATAGAGAGTGAGAGAGAGAGAGAGAGAGAGAGAGAGAGAGAGAGAGAGAGAGAGAGAGAGGAGAGGGAGAGAGAGAAATGGGGAGGAGGGGATATGTTTGCAGAGGTGGAGTGGAGGGAAAGGAGTGGGTTGCGAGGGTTGTAGGGGTGAGTGTGTGAGGGAAAGATGGGGTGATGGGGTTGATTAGAAATGTTGCCAGAGAAGTTGTGAGAGAAGGGGGATGGGGGGAGGGTGAAGAGGTGGGGTGTTTGCAGAGGTGGGGGTGTGAGGGAGAGGCTGGAGGGGACTTTGGGGGGTGCATCATTGGAAGCAGACCAAGGGAGTTCCTGGAACCCAAGAGGTGAGAGTGTGGTACATCAGAGAACCAGGTCCTTTCCCCCCTTCCCTCAGTCTCCCTCTGCCTCTGCTGCTTTGCCTTTCGCCCCACTTATCTCCTCAGCAGCTCTCATTAAAAAGAAAATCTTTTTTCATCCACGCTGTAATATTCTTAATCTTGTTCTTAATCCTGTGTTATATACTTAGTTGTGTGCTGGCTTTTACATCTTGTGTACAGGTACAGAGTATAATTCTTTGGTTTTATAGGTTCCTCAACAGAGCCTCACAGCATCAATAAAACAAAAACACAGCAATAATAATAATACATAATGGCCCAGAACAATAATGTTCTGTATGTGCTTGGTTCCTACAACTAAATGCTAACCCACTGCACAGAATGTGTGAATACATATATATAGGCCTACATGTATCTCCACATTTGGTGCACATTTAGACATTCAAAGTGGCATGTGCCAGTGTGCGACGTGCCGTGGTGGTGTGTGTTAAACACATAGGCTTCCTCTGAGCTGCACTGCACTCAACACAGGCAGGTGGGGCGGTTAACGTTACTGCCGCGTGTTACGTTTTTCCCTGGTCTGTTTGGTCATAAGCCTGATTAGAAGTAGCGATTTAGCAGCCTACTGCCAGTGGTCTTGTGGCTACGGAGCCACTTGCCACGTGGCAGCATCTGACACAGTCCGTGGTTGGGATGGCCAGGGTCTCTCTGAAGTACAAGTCAGGGTGTATTGTTTTCACACTAATACGCTCCAGACAGTCCCATACTATTGTCTTGGGATAATTTGAAGTTGAGGTTGAATGGGTATAACAAATGTAAGAGGAATGTTAATGTCTTCTGACATAAATCATTGTGAGAACTGAATTCAACATTCAAATTTGATTGGTGTAAAGACACACATTTACATGTATCTTTAAAAAGACAGTAAACTAGGAAATCTCTAAGGCAATGTTTCTGAAACAGAAACGTACTTGCTAGCCTGGTAAACCATGCCGGTCGCATGAATTCACATTATCATGTATTGACACATGATAATGTGAATTCACGTGACAGGGATGGTTGACCAGGCTAATTACTTGCTAGCAGTATTAAACATTTAAAAGTATGTGGACTATACATTATATATAGAGAGTCTGTAAATGGAGTATATTTAGTCCATAATGTACAGTACATAATATACAGTCTGTAAAAGAACCATTGTCTACGGTCCAGTATATCTTGCATCATGGCCCACTCCTCAGCCATTGGACTTTGGTCTTCTGTTCTTGTTTCCTGTAGGTTTAGGTGTTTAGTCATGTTCATTTCTGTAGCTTTGTTTCGTTAGTCTGTTCTTCCCCAGGTGCTGTGTCTTATTTTGTAGTATGTCCTCCTTGTGCTTCCTGTCTGCCCTAGAAGCTGTCATCTTATTTCACCTATCCTGCATTAATTATCCATTGTGTTCACCTGTGTATAGTCAGCCCTGTTTGTGTGTTAGCCTAGCCTATCCCTGTTTTGATTGTCAGTTCAACTCCCTGTGTCCATTCAAACTCCCCTGGGTATCCAGATTTTTGTAAGTTCATCATTCTAAGTCGTACAGTATATGTGTGTGAGTGACCTTATGTTTGACCTGTCCTGTTTCTGGAGAACCTTAGTTTATGGACTGTATAAGTTTTGGTGAAACTTCATTGTAAAAACTCTTGTGTTTGGCCTCAGTCGTCTTGCATTTGGGTCTACTCCTCACTCACCTTGACATTTTGCCTATAAAGAGCGTATACTGTAGCCTGGTAAACCATCCTGGTCACATTAATTCACATTATGATAATGTGAATTCACGCAATCAGGATGGTTTACCAGGGTAAGTATAGTCTATATAGTCCTTTTGTATCTAGTCATTTAACTCTGTAGTTGTCTATAAATCTATAAAGTAGATTATACATAGTCATAATATAAAGACTATAGTGAATAGTCTAACAATAATAAATTGACTATGTATAGATGATATAGTCTATAAAAGTACTACACTGTATCCACTATACTGTATGTTATTCAGTACTAGTCTAGTTGATTATAGAGACTATATCAAATGCAACAAATATAGACTATAGGCTTGATTATGTATACACCAACGTATAGTCATACGTCAGTACAGACTATACATTGATTATGTATAAATACAATAAATAAATAGACTATAGAGAGACAATGTATAGGCTATGTCTGTCTAAATTCTCACTATACAGTAATGTAATGATGCAAAGGATCTTGCTACTACAGACAACATCCCTTAACCCTCACCTCCGTCCACTTTACACACTCTCACACACACACACACACACACACACACACACACACACACACACACACACACACACACACTTCTCCACCCTCTCTCTCGTTCTGGTCCAGAAGCGAGCAGGAGCTGGAGCACCGCCCTATAGCTCCAGCCTCCATCCTCCCATCTCCTGAGGGCTTCGGGTTTCCTGCAACAGGTGGCTCAAACATTTGCCTTGGCCCGCACTGAGGTAAGGCCTCTGTTTATCGATTCGGAAAGAGTGAGGAGAGTTATGCTTGATTTACACTTCGCCATATTGCCGTGCCGCGTGCCGAAAATGGCTGATCTACAAGCTGTCGTGATGTGTGATACGAAGCGTTGTGCGATTGTAGATCTGCTATTTTCGGCATGTGACAGGTATGTCTTACGACGACATAAATCTGGCCTTTTTGAGTAGGAGGGACAAAGAGAAAATTTGAAACAAGATAAAGTTAGTGCATGTTGAGTGATAAAGGTAGGATGTGCTTTCCTAGATATTGTTATATTATATTTGACACTGTCGTGTCGGCGTGAGTCCAGGTAATTTAAGAAGTCTGTGTTTCATCCTGTGTAGGCTATAGTATGAAGAAGATGAATACTACAACGTAAATATATCTCTCATGGTGATATTGTATAGTCAAGGTTGTGATAAACTTACGGAACATTTTCCAGAGCCAGAGCCAGAACTATGCTTGTACACTGTCAGTCCGCTCCTCTCCTCTCCTCTACACCCAAGGAGAGGGGAGTCACAATTCCAGGTGTTGTGAGCTTGTAGATCTGATATTTTCGGTGCGCGACACCGGCACACAACCACATATAAATAAGGTTTCACCCCTGCTTTGCCCACTGCTCTCCAGAGAAATATGCCTGCAGTCTAAATGAAAATCTATTTATTGTTATTGTTGGCTGTATCCCCTGTAACTTTGCTGGCGTGATAGACCCAGGATCTGGCATGTGTGCCTGTATGTCAGTAGAAAGCTTCTATTAGGCCTTGATCACTGGCTGCCTGACAGCAGAGTCAACATGCAGGGCATTAGGCCCTGACACACCATCAAATACAAGCTAATTTATTGGGTGCCTGCATCTAGTAAAACGATATACTATTCTGCTGAACAACATTGTATTTTTATGGTGTGGCTCCTCAGAGCAAGTAAGCCGTAAAGAAGAGGGTTTGTCTGTGTATAGTGTCTGTACGTATGTCTTGTGTTTCTGAGTGTCCACTGTCTAGGGTTACTTTTGCAAACAGCTGGGCCAATCAGAGCCAGATTTGTTGTGCATACCTCCAGTAGGCCACAGAACTATCACCACTATTTCTTTTTCACATATCCTTCTGTATGTTAATTCCCAAAATCTCTGCATTTGCGCATTTTGTCTGCACATTTTTTGTTTAATCAATTCCAATTCCACTTGTTTATCCTGTGTCCTGTAGTTCTCTTTCCTGATTGAATAGAATTGTTATCTCGGCATGAAAATATATATTTTCTGTTTACTAAATAGCTAGAGAGAGACGGATAGACCTCTGTTACTGAACAAACACTCTATAGCAATTATTTCTATAATGATATAGAAATAATATATAGAAGAACAATGAACAGCACTTTCAGAACCATGGATAGCTCATCGTAATATAATTATGTCATCGTGTTATCATTATAAGAGTAACACTTTGATTGTTTTCACTGGGGTACTGTTGTAGCATTTATTTTTTACCATTTTGCATCCCTTTATAGCACTTGCTATAGGGCTGGGCGATACGACTTCAAATCAAGATCACGATCATTAAAAACCTTTGCCTCGATTACGATTAATGAGAGATTATTAAAAAAACATAAATAGCAGATCTACAAGCTTAATGTGTCGCGATGTAAAGCGTTGTGAGGTTGTAGAGCGGATAGTTTCGCTATTTTTGCACGATGAAGTATAATACAAGAAGTGGTTAATCAGATTAATCGATAGTCGCTTATAAAAGTCTACTAGACCTTTTTCATGTCGAATTGTTGCTATAAGAAATAAAATCTTTTTTTTTTAAGAACCTTGCTTTTCGTTTATTTGATTAACCTACATGATTAAAAAAAAGAAAAAGTTGTTTTCAATACATTTTGGTTAATTACCCTGCCCTATCAGTTCAATAAGAGAGAGATCGAGTTGTTGTAAAAGGGAATTTATTGAATAGGCACTTTGACGTAAGCATTAGACTCCATTAACATTTATCATACATATGCAACATACATAGTATGGAATATGCTTAATAGGGACAACCCCCTGTACAAAAGTATGAGAAATGAATGATGGGGAGAATCCCGGGAGTCTAGACGCTGGTGGTGGCAGTGCGGAGACCCTCCTTCCTTCTTAACTCTAGGCGCTTGAGACGTGGTGGAGTTTGGGGTTGGAGGTGGGTTGCTTGCTGCATGCTGGAAAGAGAATGACCAGTGAGAGAGGCAGTGATATTTAAAGGCGGAGTCCAACCGCCTGATTGGCTGACTGCCGATTGGCAGATTGACTGCAGGTTGGCAGATTGGCTGCAGATTGGCGGACTGACTGCAGATTGCCAATCTGCGGTCAGTCTGCAGAACATAACAACTCAGTGATCTTCTTTATTGAACTTGCGCTGTGAGCTACATTTCGGTGATACTTCGAATGACCCAACTGCAGTATGTAACCCTGCTGAAACACACAGTACAGTGAGTACATTAATAGGGGGTGAGTCAATAGTGAGTAAGAGAGAAATAGTATCATAATTCATACAGTATGGTCTAGGACGCTGGTTCTCAATCATTTTCATGTCAGGGACCCAAAATATCCATTGGCAACTTTCAACCTGCCGTCCCTTTATTGGACATGAAATATTGTCAAAATGTTTCAAAAACATAATATTATATTTTTGCAAAAATAGCACAAGCTCACAGTGCATTGCGATGCATTGTGTTGTGAGCTTATAGATTTTTGCAATTATAAAATAGGGTTTTAGTGCTTAAGTTGTTTTAAATAGACTTCAACATCCCAAAGTGATGCTCTCTAACCAATGACTGAAAGCTACTACTGCTCCAGTAGTAATCCCCACGCGCAATCAAAAAACATTAACCGGATAATTAAAATGTATTTTATATATTAGCTCCACTACTTACATTAACCACTTAAACCATATATACATATAGACCAGGCCCCCCCAGGGGTCTATACTTGGTCTCCTCCTTTTTTCCCTCTACACCAAATCTCTTCGCCAAAATAGCCGATCTACAAGTTTGTATATTGTTTAATTTCGCCAAATGTTCGCCCCCAGAACAGAGATGCTAAGGTTTATTTAACCAGCATTGCCAGTCTGCGCTGTAGGGCATAAAAACGGCATGGACATGATTTGGCGCCTGCCACATTTCTCAGCCTGATTCTCAAACTGCAGTGAATTGAATGTTTTCCTACATATTGTGGAAGCATGGGGCGAAAATCATATTGGTTTAATTTGATGGCAAAATGGATACCAGCCAGATATTTGTGTTTCATTGGAAGGCCTTTGCTGATGAAAACAAGTGAATAAAAATACAATGGAGGCCCGAGGTTTAGTTAAATGTAGTGTTTACACTGCATGGTATAGATTTTTATATAATGCACTGAAAGCTGTTATGATAGAGAATACCTTTGCCATCTGCTATTGATTGGTACGGGCTCTCACGTAGAAACATCTGTCATCGAATGGATCAAAATAAGGGTATTACTTCCCCCCCAAAGGCCCTCCCTTTTAATTCTGCCGAGTTTCACCCTCGATGTGAAGCTGGAAGCAGAAGTGCTGAAACGTATGTGATCATTCCATCTTCAAGCACCCCACACACTGGCATGGTGCTCAGACAAGGTCTAGAGATTCCATCCACCAGTCCACCACAGCTGGAGAGCTTTTTAGCATTATGTCCAGACCAGCGGTTCCTAACCTTTTCTGGATCAGGGTCCACTTGAAAATGTCTAAAAGTGTTCCCGGCCCACCCATCTGACAACTGGACATCCGGCTGCCGTGAGTGCTCAGATGTGTGGGCCGCATGCATGATTATTCTAATGATCGATCAATCAATCGATTTTGTTACGTTTTTTCAAGCTTTTGAAGAAGAAATACTGGATTGGGATTCGGGAATCGCTGGTCTATAGACTTTTTCTGTAAAAACCTGTAAATGACATGATATATGAGATTTTCTCAAGTACATATCAGAATCATATTGCACAATCAATGGTTTTGTAACCACTTGCATCGACTTCACAGGTCAGGATAATACCATTTTACCAGAGTGTGTGTGTGCATATACGTTACGTGCCGGAAATAACTTGTGAGCTTGTAGACAGGCTATTTTCGGCCTGTGGAAGGTTGCACAAGAGTTCACTGACTACAAACAAATTCAAAGCTATACTTACTCTAAAGTATCTAACTATATAAATGGCGAGCAACTTCCGTGCCCTCGGTGGTGACACCCCACAGCTCTGTTATCGACTAAACACAACACCGTCAGACCACATGTCGCCAACACTGTCGCCACGGCGGGCGGCCTGAATTTACGTTTCGCGTAGGGCACCTGGCATGCCTCACTACACCGTTCCCACCTCGCAACATAATTAATTCTACTCACCAAATGTCGGACAAAACGGAAGGGGAGGCAGCTTCGTACCGTTTACCGTGCGCACGACCTCATCACCACAACAGCAGGCAGCCGCTGCGGGTTTTTTTTCCTTTTTTTCCAAACTTTTTTTTTGGTCACCATTTTCTCCAGGCACCATTTCTGGTGTAACGTCGGGTGTTTCTTTTCACCAGCCAATCACCTTTCACGTTGCCACGTCCGTTGCCACGTCGCGCTGACGTACGCTAAAGAAGCGCTGCCGTGCGCACAATGCAAACGAGCCCAAAGGCGCGCAAAAATAAGCCGACCATTGCTTAGACACAAAGTCAGACCTGGCAACGCAGCCTACGCCAATCATGTGTGAGAGATCTACAAGCTATGGGGCAGAGACGCCACCGTATCTTAGCAACAACTACAGCGCTCACTCTCATTGGTCCTGTCACGCTAACAGCAGTCTCCAGACAATGGCATCGCAGACAGCTTGCTGTTACTGCTGTAGCCATCACAGCCAGTTGCAGCACGACGGACAGGGCGCTGTGATAGCTGCCATGTCGCTAACGCTAACCTGGTAGTCATGCCTGCAGCGGCTGTGCAATCACTTTCTCAACAATGCACGTTCGTGTGGTGAATGTCTATATTGCTGCTCAGTTCGTCCATTGTAGATGGTGTATGTTTGTGTGTGTCTTCTGGAGAACTATGTAGCTCCACAGCAACTACAGTAACTAACGTAATGGCAGGACCGCCCCGTGCAACGCCTGTTAGGCTGCATTATGGTCATGTAGTAATTTCAGATAATTTCGCTCCGATTAGAGCAGTGTTTATCAACCCTTTCACGCCGCCCCCCCCCCCCCCCCCCCCAAATACACGTACTTGATCTGGGACCCCCCCATTCTGTTTGACTCCGTTCCACAAGTAAATATTGTGAAAATAGCCGATCTACAAGCTCGAAACGCCTCACGTTGAGAGGCTTTGTAAGCTTGGAGATCGGCTATTTTCTACATGATTTCCTCTTTCTTACATTCTTTGCCAATGTGGCCCATGTTTTCATAGCATAGTTTATTGACTACTTCTGTTGCAGAAATGGCCATTTCCTTTACTTTCGCTTTTTTATTGTCTCCGCCAGGCCGAAAGGCATGGCGCAAGACTATGTTTCACCCCCTGTCCGTCCGTCTGTGATAGCTCATCTCTCACATCGTTGACTTGATCGCAGCAAAATAACTGCCCGATGTGGAGAGTCAGTGAGAGCTGGATAAACGACGTAAAATGTGTCAAAAGGAGTCTGTACGGCTGTCGATAAATGAACACATGACGTCGGTGGGAGAGGACATATTGTGTCTTTTGGACAAACAGCAGCGTGGTGCTGATGTTTGTTGTGTGAAGCAGCTTAATGTCAGAGTGTTTGTGTTGGAGCGCCTCAGTGCGGCTGCAGAGTTCATGTGCAACCTCTTCCACAGAGACACAGAGACACTAGAAACTCTGCTGGGGAAAAAAAACACTGCTGCCCATTGACTTTCCTATGGACATTGATCTACACACTGCAGGTATATCTGCTACACACACAACATCAAACTACACACTGCAGGTATGATGCAGCGTTTGCATTACAGCCAGCATGCCAGCGTAGTTCCCATATGGTTTCAAGGTCGGCTAAACCATATGGACCCCATGTCAGCAATGTCAGCAGCATCCACTTCAGTCCCAACTGCGATGCCCATGCAGGCTATAAGTAGCTTCTACCTGGCCCTTAGGTGGGCCCCAACTAGCCATGTTTATGTGGGACCAAGGCGGGTCCTAACTGGCTTTGCCCATGCAGGCTTTAACTGGGTTCTACCTGGGCCCTAGGTGTACCCTAACCAACCACAGTGCAGTGCCCATCGCTCCAATTGTTGTGACGTCAGGGCTCTCAATACTGCACATTGGTGGAGGAGGAGGGGCCGCAGGGCGACCGCACACATCGCTGAACCAATGGTAGCCCACGGATGTTTCCTCTGTGGATTTACAATCTGCCCCTCTATGCCACATATCATCCGCACTACAGGGTCTTCACTGACCGAGCCACGGCCCCACTGACCCTCATGACGCTACGCCACTTAAACGTGCGGCAGCATGCGCTGGGTTGCCAGGTTTGCACAGCCTGCGCCAGAAACAAGCAACCACCTTCATGAAAAAAAAAAAAACACCGAAATGCTCCGCAATGTTCCAGGGGTGTCCCCGCGCGTCCCAACACTCCACAGGGGGTCAGTGGACCATCAGGGGGTCCGCGGACCCCCTGTGGACCCCCTGAAACATAACAAATATTTTTTCTTCAAATTTTTCCCTTTTTCAAAAAAAAATTTCCACAGTTTCACTCCGCCGATTTGGGTCCCCCAATATACACACGGCCACGCTGGGCCCCGTGCGCGGCTGGGGTTGAGGGGGGCGTAGCCCCCCGAAACTCTAGTATTACATATACAGTACTGAAATATCTAAATCGTGTCCACTGCCAGCATGATCTGACCTTCTAATAGCAGTCCACATAATAAAATTACATTTATTCAGAGCCGCAGATGTATTCCTTCAGAGCAATGTCGTGCCAATAAAAACTGACTGGGAGTTCTCTTTCTATGACACTTGAAGGGTGTTTTGCTTCATCTTAACACAGCAAAAATAGTTAATTTAAATCTGTGTTTACACTCTCAGTGTTAAACTAACACATTTAACAGATTCTTCAGTGTAACTTTACCCAGAACGAGGGAGTGTGACGTGTGGTCCGCTGGTTGTTGAGATGGTTGTCCAGTCTGAATACATTTTGATACATGTTTAACATACCTGTGGTGCAGGTTAGACGTAAGCCTGATTCATACTTTGTTTATATACTTTGTCAACGCGTCGCAGGTGCGTTGTGAGCTTGTAGATTGGCTATCGAGCATAAATGAGGCTTTAGCCTGTTGCATCAGAAATGTTCTGTGAGGACCCCAGGGAAGCATAACAACCGAACTGCATGAGTAGTGTAAAGAGAAGCTAAATTAAGCACACCTCAAGTACTCCAAATGTGTATCTTCATATAATTGGTCCTCACTAGTGCTCATTCATTGTAAGATGGCACCATTTCTATCTACTTGCTCTGTGTCTCAGAGATGGACTGTGGACAGGTCAGAAACCTGCCAATGATATCATTGATGGTCATTTAAACATCCCTGAACTGAGATGGCATCTATTCTGCAAACACACGGCAGAAGGGGACAAGCTTCCACCCACACTTGGTGCTCTCAAGCATCATGTCCCAAGAGTCCATATCCAGGCCAGAGTGTGGAGTCTGGCACACGTTGCTCAGCAGGAGTTCCTTGACCCATTCAACAATGGCTACTACAAGGACGAGGATTGCCAGCTGAAACCAGTTACAACTGAGTCTATCCCAGCACCAGAGGCAATCATTGAGATGGTCTGATGTCACTGTATAGCAGACTGTTCTTCACATACTGTAAAATGTTCATGCAGCTCAGTGGAGCTACCCTGCACGGAGAGTTATGTCAGTGTAGTGCTGACTGCCAAAATGATGAAGACTGTCAAGATACATTTGCTAGTGACAGCAATGACGATAGTGAGGATGACGTATATATAGACTGGTCTACAGTTTGTGTTCTTGCTATTGCTACAGGTACAGCTTGTTTTTGCTATTTGTGGAAAAATGTAATTATTCTGAAAGTGGTCAGGTCTGTCGTTGGGTTTTATAAATGTTAAACGAACAAAAAGTATTAACAAGCTTGTGACTAAATAACTTCATTGGATCCATTGGAACAGGACATTTTTTCCATTTTCTGAGAAGTAACTGCTTTGTACGTATACGGTTTCCACCAGACATACCTAAATATGTGCTATTGATCAGCTGCACTGATTTCTAATTAGAAACCTGAATTTTAATTAGCACCATTGGATTTCCTGAAAATGTTAGATTAACCACTGGAATCATGATCCTAGAAGTCAAAATAGTGGAAAAACAACCCAAATCTGTGCCATTGATATTTTGTAAATATTTTTAATTAGCACCTTTGGATTTCCTGAATCCCAAACCTAAAAATGTAAATTTAACCACCAGAATCATGATCCTACAGTATGTAATCTAGAACAGTGTTTCTCAATTGCCAGTGGGCCCCCAAATAATTGGCAAGTATTGGCAATTGTGTATCCTGTTTAGTTCCATTGATCTAAGCTAGAACACCATGGATTGACTGATCATTCAAAAATAAACATGCTCTGAAAATGTACGCGGCCCACCCATCTGACCACTTAACAAGATCTCCAAGTGGGCCATGATCTTGAAAACCACTGGAGGTCAGTGGCTGCAGCTTGGCCTGACTCTGGAGTGTGTGTGTGTGTGTGTGTGTGTGTGTGTGTGTGTGTGTGTGTGTGTGTGTGTGTGTGTGTGTGTGTGTGTGTGTGTGTGTGTGTGTGTGTGTGTGTGTGTGTGCGTGCGTGCGTGCGTGCGTGCGTGCGTGCGTGCGTGCGTGCGTGCGTGCGTGCGTGCGTGCTGTGTGGGTGCGTGTGTATAAGCCTTAAGGAAGTATTTACTGTGGCATAGCACACCATTGTACAAACAATTGTGTAAGTAACTGTGTGTGTGGCGTTACAGTAAGTTGAGTTGCAAGATTGTTCTTGGATGTGCACTGCACATCAAGGGAGAGTGTGTATGCATGTGGGTGCATGCGCACGCGTGCGTTTGTGTGTTGTACATGTGTGTCTTTGCATGTTGTACCGACAGCTCATTGTTGATTTTGTCGACTAAAACTGACGAAAAATGTCTGTTGACCACCTTTTTTCACTTATGAAAACTAAATAAAAACGAAATAAAAACTAAGCTATTATGACTAAAAATATGACTAAACATACATATATATTTCGTCAACAAATAAAAACTAGACTATAATGTTTGTGAGGGACTAGTAGTGAAGAGATCCAGTAGAACTAAGACAAGTCATCATGGGTGCGTGCGGGTGTCACAGACCGAAAATATGGCGATCTACAGATCTATGTTCAAGCTCACAACGTGTCGCGCTGCGACGCGTTGTTAGCTTGTAGATCGGCTATTTTCGGCATGCAGCTAAGTGAACATCATTTCGATGCCATCACGGCCCGCCAAAACATTATTTTAGTTGACTAAAACTAAAACTAAACAGAATGCTATTCAAAACACTATGACTAAAACAAAATCAAAATTTGCTGTCAAAATCAACACTGCTACAGATGGACTGTGTGAGTGGTTCCGATGCCTGCTGTGGTTGGAGTGGCTGCACAGCACGGGTGGCTCCGGGTGTCGGGCTGTTCCTCACCAGGTCTCCAAGTGAAAGAGTCTGGGAAGCTGCTTTGATGTAGCTGGCATATTAAACTCGGCAATGAATACATGGGTTTTGTTCTCACTGGGGGACGTTATCTGTTGTTGAAATTTGGATTAGATTGTTGATTTAGCTAAGTTACACACACACCACCGCCTCCCCCTCGTTGTTGGAACAAACGCTACATTATTTGCCGAACCATGCAGTCTGTCGAATCACTGGAAGCTTGGGGAGTTGAATTTGATGATTGATGCGGGTGTGACTGATCGATGATTGATTGATCTGGCTGCGTATAGTGTAAGTGGTTGGGCTTGCTAGGCTAGTCATGCTCCTCGCTCACTGTGTGGAAGTAGAGAGTTTGTGGTTGAGCAGAGGTCTACAACAGAGTTTTGTCGCTGCCGGGCGGAAACCTTGTATGTCCAAAACAGTTACTTTTCAGGAAAGGGGAAAAAAAGAACCTGGTTTCCAATAGATACAATATAGTTGTTATTTACTCACAAGCTCTTGTTGATACTTTTCACTGGTTCGATATTTATAAAACCCACTTTTACGTTGTTTTCAAAATAGCAGGAAAAAAAGCAGATCTACAAGCTATCGCAACGAGTCGCCTTGTGAGCTCAATGGCCTTGTCTCCGCTACTTTTGCACGACCCTCCTGTACGACAAAGTAGGGCTTTACAATTAAGAAATATGGAGATACAAGGTTTCTGCCCGACGAACGGTTTTGTATGTTGTTGCACAAATAGCGGGAGGTCTGAGAGTGAGTTAGCGGTGGGGTTTCTGTGTGATATGTGTGGTTTCACTTTGAGTGGGGTCTGTGTGGATGCAACAGAGTGGGAGTTTTTTATGGTTAGACAGCGTGATGGAGCCTGGAACTTGTACTTTGACGAGGAAAGCTGTACAGCCGTTGAGGGCTGTGTTGCGTCACATAGCCACAGAGCCAGGGACATCTGGCCCTGACATGATATTTCCTTTTATCACCTGCTCGCTCTCTCTCTCTCTCTACGCCTCTGTCTCTCTCTCTCTTGCTCTCTCTTCCTCTAACTCTCTCTTTGTCTCGCTCTCTGCTGCAGAAAAACAATGCCTGCTTCTTCTCAGCCAGACGTATGTTCTCTGGGCCTTGCATGGGTAATCACGGAGAAGATGGGCCCTGTAATGGTGTGGTTGTGTGTAAGTGTGCATGCCTGTTTGCACTTGGGTGACTGTGTCCTTGAATACTGCGTGTGAGAGAGTGCGTCCGTCCGTACGTGTGCCTGCAGGGGGTCTCAGCAATCCAGAGGCCTGAGAAACACTGATGATAGCCTCAGCAGCCCACTTTCCGTTTCAGCACAGCTGAGTAACAACGTCACTAATTTGTGACTCCACCAGACCAAAAGCCTGGGAGGCGGAGAATATTATGTTTTGTCCCTGTTTGTGCGTGCGTGCGTGTGTGCAGCTAATCTCAGAAACCACTGACCGATCGATGTCAAATTTTTGGTGCACACTGCCAGTAAAGGAAGGCACTTGAAGGCATCAAATTGGTCTCATGGTGGCGCTATACCAGACCACTTTACGTTTTGGCCTATAGTACTTGAACCGTCGTACAATCAAAATAAAATGTTCTCTGGATTCCTTGCATCTCTTATGCAACTCCCCAAATAGGCCATGCCCTTTCTGCTTAACAAGATTTTACGACATTTTGCATTTTCTTCTAAACACACTTTTTGATAGCTAGTTTGTCCAAAACCCCAACAAACTCCCGCAAACTCTGAGTAGAGGCTTGTGTGAGCACAGTGACAAACACGTCAGGCAGGGTTGTTTCCAGGAGGAGCGAGATCCGATACCGACCTCGACGTTGCCATGCCATCGTCGAAACGCTACTGACGGCGTCGGTAACGTCGCGACGCAACCGACCGAACAACCGACGGTCAGTAGCGTCGCGACGCAACCGACCGAACAACCGACGGTCAGTAGCGTCGCGACGCAACCGACCGAACAACCGACGGACCGACCGAACAACCGACGGACCGACCGAACAACCGACCGAGCCGCGGAGTCCTTCACGCACCAGGCAACGTCAATTTCCATCCGATCCATCGACCTTATCTGCGCTCTTCTGGCGCAGCCCCCCCCCCCCCCACCTGCGTGACCCCCCCCCCCCCGGGACCCCCCCCCCCGGGACCCCCCCCCCGGGACGCCCCCCCGCCCAAGGGGTGGATAGTAATAATTGTATATTTTGCGCATTTGATCCAGAGTAGTTGAGATTTGATTCGGCCATATCTTTCTGAATGTAACTTGTATTTTTATAATTGTATTTTTTATATGATCTGTAAAGTTTATATTTTCATTTGCTACCAGGCATGAATTCATTATAATTTATTATATATATTTTTCCTTATTTTCTTTCTTTATTTACACGTGCGTAATAAACGAAGCATTTTGAGATTTCATCCGCCCAGATCTTTATG
>NC_139958.1:24437438-24439938 GCF_963454915.1 Gymnoscopelus microlampas
GACAGACTGTTTCTGTCTGTCTGCCTGGAGAATAAGTGTGCTTATATTATTAAGTTCTGCAGGCACTTAAGTTGCTCTATCATATATGTTGCAAGGTAAACTCTGCAGCCGCACCGTGTCCCCAGAGCTGAGTCCAATAGTTAGATGCGTGTAATTGCGCGCATGTAAATACATGAAATAAAATAATAAAATAAATTCATGCCTGATACCACATGAAAATATAAAATGTACGGATCATATAAACATTAAAATTATAATAATTCAAGTAAAATTCATAAAGATCTGGGCGGATGAAATCTCAAAATGCTTCGTTTATTACGCACGTGTAAATAAAGAAAGAAAATAAGGAAAAATATATATAATAAATTATAATGAATTCATGCCTGGTAGCAAATGAAAATATAAACTTTACAGATCATATAAAAAATACAATTATAAAAATACAAGTTACATTCAGAAAGATATGGCCGAATCAAATCTCAACTACTCTGGATCAAATGCGCAAAATATACAATTATTACTATCCACCCCTTGGGCGGGGGGGCGTCCCGGGGGGGGGGTCCCGGGGGGGGGGGGGTCCCGGGGGGGGGGGGGTCACGCAGGTGGGGGGGGGGGGGGCTGCGCCAGAAGAGCGCAGATAAGGTCGATGGATCGGATGGAAATTGACGTTGCCTGGTGCGTGAAGGACTCCGCGGCTCGGTCGGTTGTTCGGTCGGTCCGTCGGTTGTTCGGTCGGTCCGTCGGTTGTTCGGTCGGTTGCGTCGCGACGCTACTGACCGTCGGTTGTTCGGTCGGTTGCGTCGCGACGCTACTGACCGTCGGTTGTTCGGTCGGTTGCGTCGCGACGTTACCGACGCCGTCAGTAGCGTTTCGACGATGGCATGGCAACGTCGAGGTCGGTATTGGATCTCGCTGTCTCTCGAGCCCGGGATTGAATTGGGAACCTCGCGGTTGCCATCCGGCCGCTCTACCGGCCACTCTACCCCTGAGCCACTGCCGCCCCATATATAGGCATGTCACTATGACTCAGAAATAACCATAAACAAACCCGATACGCCCATATAGTCATATATGGAGATCGGTTTGTCCGGTTGTCCAGAGCCACAGATCTGACTGCTATGCCCTTGTGGTCAAGACAAGTGCATATATGGGGTCAACTGACGTCAAACTCGACACACGCATCGGCAAGGACTCAAGTTCAAATATCCAGTTGTCCAGAACCGCTGATCCAACCGATATGCCCATATATGGGCATGCCAATATATGGGCATATACTGATGACATCAGGGATCTCCATATTTGGGCATAAAAAGGACAGGGACTGACAGATACAGATATCTCCATAATGGAAATAAAAGGGACACAGGTAGACAGACAGATACAGAGATCTCCATATATGGGCACAAAAGGGACACAGACAGACGGGTACAACGGGTACTCTGACAAACCCCCGACACTATGATTCAGACTTATAGGTTGGATTGGCGGTGTGACGTAAGTGTGGGCCCGAACCTATAGTTCCTTACAAAAACACCATGTATCATGAACGACCCAAATCAACTCAAAATTGGAATCACATGTTGAGGGGCCTAATACACCTCCAACAGCAAGCTTTCACTTCTGCCCATAGGGGTCGCCACAAATGAAACGAAAAGTTACACCGCAGGTCATACAAGTGCCATTTACCCCTGCAGCTTTCTCTGGTCCCGAAGGCTGCAACCCACAACTTACACAGCCCTGGCTAGGCAACCCAGCCTGGTGGAGATATGCGCTTTGCTTTCATGTTTGTTATTTTAACCTTCCAGTATCTCATCATCATGTAATAGTTTATTTGTATTGTTACCCAGCAACAATTCACCTTGTCCAGAGTACTTCTCCTTGAAGTATACTGTCAAATAAGGAGTTAAAATTAACACTAGTGGTTATAGGAGAGGTTCAATATTTACTTACGAGGTCTTTATGAAAGCCCAAATCGGATTGTGCATCATTTGGAAAGAATGTTTTGGCCATTTCATTTTCCCCAAATGGATTTGTTTATATTTGAGTGTGTGCTAGAATGTGAGTTTGTTTAATTATATTGTAGGTTTAACCCATGTAACTTTTTACAAAATCATTAAGATGTAATGTTCCTGATGAGAGAAATTGGGTTGAACCATAAAGACATGAATGAGATGGTAACTGACTCAATTATGAAACCTTTTCCTTTTCTCAATGAAGACATCGGGAAGAAAAAAAGCAAAGAAATGCAGATGGCTTCTAAATCAATTCTTAATCACTAATGAATGGTTTACAAAAAAATGATGTTTCTCAAAACATGGCAAGTAAAGTCCATTTTAAACAAATTTCAATCAACAAATCAAAAGCAAAAAAAAAATAGAAAAGGGGAAAGACGTTAACTAAGCATGATAAACTATTCTGTGCGAAAAATGTAAGTTATTATAGTAGTATAGTGGTTGTTCTATAGCCTGCTGAATTAGTCAAAAGTTACTGAAGCCTATTT
>NC_139958.1:24444938-24467438 GCF_963454915.1 Gymnoscopelus microlampas
CCTGACAGTTTACTAGCTCTCTCTCTCCCTCTTCGTCTCTGTCTCTCTCTCACACATAGTTTTAGAGCAGAGCTTTCCCAGCCACATGTACTCAATATAGCCAGTTTATCTTACCTTGGCTTTAAAACAAAAGTCATCCACCCGTGATTAAAAAGAGTCAGGGACTTAGAACATGGAGGGTCAGACTTCAAAAGAGAGGAATGGGAGACCTCAGGGGAGAAAGTTGAGACCGCCAGTGGCTACCAATGTACTATACAAATAAAGAATAGCCTCTTGTCTACTCTAGTAACTATTTGCTGGGACAATTTCTGTAGTCGGGGGTCCGGGCAGCCATGCTGCCAGTCCCACTTGTATTTCTGATTCTTCTTATATCTAATCAGGAAATCTGCCATCCCATGCATGAACATGAGCACAACTTTTCACACAGGTCCAGTCCTATGCCAAACCTCCTCAACTGGTACTATGGGCCAATAGTCCTGGTGGTGGCGCTACAGCAACCGTCTGAAGTTTAAAACTTTTGAAATTCATAATAAATCTTCACATGATATCACTTAACAAAAATAGTATCTAAAAGAAATGTACAAATGGAGTCTCGTATGGCACCGGTGCAGAAAAAGGATAGTCATTTTGTATTTTTAAACAAAATGCCAGCCGCCAGAGGGTTAAACCTATCATTTTTGCTCAATTGACACCAAACTCGCTACATACAGTAGCACCTTCAGACAGTCCTCCTCAAAAGTGATAGCCTCCAGCCCTCCACAATAGTGAATTTTTAAAAATCGTGCCCGCTGGGCATCAACATGTTCCACTGTAACCATACTGTAAACGTTTACAGCAAATTCTCATTGAATAAAACATTGCCATATCATGCTCATAGTTGTAAGACATTATAATCTTTTTATAATGCTTTATAATCACTGTTAGAATGTTTATTGCTTTAAGAACATTTTTAGATCCTGAAAAATGTTCATGTTTTCATTGTGATACCAATAAACATAAAGTAGACTATACTATGTGCTAAGTGGTCAGATGGGTGGGCCGGGAAGGTTTTCAAGATTTTCACATGGGCCTCATCTAGAAAAGGTTGGGAACCACTGACCCAGACAGTTCTTCTGATTGACCCTCCTGTATGTCTTCTTCCCCCTGCTATTTTTCATATTTCTCCTCCCTTTTCTTTTTCCTGCTCATACAGTACATGTATTGCCCAACCCCGTCCATTGCTGCGCTGCAGCTATAATTCTTAATTGTTTTCATTGAGGGTTTTTAATGAGCATCCTGCCCAGTGACCCACGTTTATGAAGAGTTCATAAACTTAGGTCACTGGGCAGGATGCTCATTGAAGATGTTCAAACTCTGGTCAGTCAGACGGAGACATGAAAGTATTTTTTTGGGGTTGTTGTGACTCATATTTTTATATAAACTCAGCACAAACCCAGCACAAAATCCTGAGAATGAATTTTAACTGTACTGTGAGAGAATAAAATGCACCCTACGTCCTGAGTGTTCATTGAACAGAGTGTACAAATGGACCTGTACTCATAGCCAATGTGAGCAATTTGAAACAGTTGTTGTATTATGTTCAGTGATCTTCAAGAATCCCATGATTATGAACATCGTATGAATGATGAAACAATGTGTGTGTGATACTGATTATGTCGCAAGAGTAGAAAAATCAATCACTTTCTAAGAAATCGTTGTGGATATTAATTGCATTACCACCTGCATGTCAAATATGACTTCCAGGAAAGAAGGGGAAAAAAGAAAACAGAAAGAAAAGTAAACAGGCCATTAACGGAAGATCAATGAGACATTTCTTGAATATTTACTTCTACAGATGTTCATCATGTCACTTCAGGAGTAGTGCTAAGTAATTGTACTGTAGGTTCCATAACAGCGCTGTTCTCTTGTGCAGTGACAGGTCCAGCTAGATGATTACATCCCATTAGAGTTGCTGAAGTTAAGTACCAAGGTTGTGCTACAGTATGTTACACACACACGCGCGCGCACGTGCACACGCGTGCGTGCGCGCACAGAGCCCTGAATGTGATAGGTAAATGGAGATGCTTGTTGGCTAGATATCACAGCAGTATTGTGCTGATGCAGAACGTTTTGGCTAATGTCATCCAAATAACTTGGAGAGAGCAGAACCATTTCTTTACTCCACACATGTGTGTACCTGTGTCTGTGTCTATGCCCACTGCACCTGCACACGATGGAACCTGAGAACTGATGTTACACAAAAGTACAGTGATTCTTAACTCTGGCTATGTACACTTTCAGAGTTGCAGTCTAACCCCTGGTGGTCCCTGGACTCGACGTTGGGAACCAGATTGTAGGAGCCTTGTAGAAAAGGTTTTTAAAAATGAAGAAAGGGTTTGGTGAAAAGGCTGCATTAAATGTAGGTGATTCAATTGTTTCAAACTGCATCAAGTTAATTGTTATTATAAATCGTTATTTTAATAAAGAAACGTCATCAATAAATCATCATCAATAAATGACAATCAAGTATTAGGACATCATTCGCCTTTAGATTATTTCACTTACAGTTAGTGAAATTTGCCTAATCCCACACCTTAATTTCCGATAAACAGTATCCCAACTACACTCCCAAACTCAGACTGTAAAAATGGACACTTTCTGGTCTACTTTATGGTTATTACATTAACACTTAGGATTTTGCGGTGTACTGCTCAGCTGTTGTCGAGGTCAGATTGTTTGTGAGGAGTGGAGAAGAGTGGAGAAAATGAAAGATATGCTGGCCACAGTATTTGAGGTTAGCAATGACTTTGAACAAGACCACGTAGAGGTCATGATGGGTGGGCCATAAAACAAAATCATGAAAACGTAATCATACAGAAGAAATTCTAAATTCAGTGCACTGTGAACTTGTAGATGGGCTGTTTTTGATATTAAAGAAATTGAAAGTATAAAAGTTTAAACCAGGAAAAGACAACACCAACGCCATATCTCAATATCATGATATCCAAAATCCCATATGATATCTGGTCTCATACCACCACATCAGTATAATATCGATATATATTGCTCAGCCGTAAAGTGGAGCTCTGGGTTGCTGCGACCACACCAGGACACCAGCTGTTTAACGTCATGTCTGCGTGTCAACTAATCGTCGATGCGGATGAGTCCCTCAAGCATTGGGTCGTCTGCTGTAAAGGGAGTGAAGTAATGCTGATGGTCGGTGGACAGGAGACCTCTGTTAGTCTTCAGCCTCTCAGACCTGCCATACAACTCACTGAGCTCGTTAGTCAGTTAACAGTTGTGAATTGAACGGGGGTGTTTTTTTGGCCATCTCCCGCAGACATTTCCACGCTGATGAGTCAT
Source organism: Gymnoscopelus microlampas (assembly GCF_963454915.1). Taxonomy (NCBI): domain Eukaryota; kingdom Metazoa; phylum Chordata; class Actinopteri; order Myctophiformes; family Myctophidae; genus Gymnoscopelus; species Gymnoscopelus microlampas. The sequence goes on from NC_139958.1 coordinate 24,448,281, forward strand.
TGGCTGAGAACCAGTGGAAGTTCAGCCTCTCTGATCTCGGATTCCGTTCTCCTCCATGTACTTTGGCTTACCTGTAAAATATGAGAACGATATGTCGGTCTGGCCGATATATCGGCTAATCCTCTGACTTTTTTGATGACATCAGTATCAGCATTTATGGAGCCGATGTGTCCTGTTTTTTTGAGAGTGTGTAACACTCTCAAAGAAACACCCTGAAGGGAATGTGGGCGTGCACTTCTGTTCATGTACAGTATATACGGTGGGGGCGTGGCTGTGGAAAGGGGGCGGGTTTGGTAAAAAAGGGTCCGGAACGCGTCATGCTTGGTTGCCATGTCTGCTTGCCATGTCTGCTTATTGTAAGCGTCATTGCCCTGTTTTTCTGTGAAGGTGCTTGTAAAGACTGGTGGTTGCGGTATGTCCCTGTTTCTAAAACGTTGTTGATATTTGGTATGAGTTATTGGTTGATATATTTCACACACACTCTCACATTGGATTAATATCCAATTAATTCTTGTTTACCAATAAAGAGCTACGAGCCACTTAATTATTAGCTATTCCATGGATCCCCAGAAGCAAAGAGTTGAGCTAAAATATATATATATTATAAGATTTGCAAACATTTTCATGATTTTTCCAAGATAGCAGATCTACAAGCTCATAGTGAAGTGAAGCGCTATGAGCTTGTTTATCTGCCATTTTTGAATTGCCAAAGTATCAACTAGAAAAATGTGCTCCTCGGAGCACAGGTCTCCGCCAGTACTGTTCCTGATTAATCCTGTCTTACCTCACTTCAAAAGATATAAAGGATCTTTTGAAGTGACACATAGGTCTCTATTTCATCATGCGTCTTGCTAGCCAATCAAAGCACACCCTTTCAACATATTGTCACGTGTCACGTGAAGCTTGACCAATGTTAGCTTGGTGGACACACGGAAGGACGAGAACGAAAACATAGTCCTCCTGGCGGAGACAAATATGGCTGAAATCTAAAATGACACAGATTCTTTCCCGGTTTGAATGGGTTCAGTAAATTTGCAAGCAATGCGCAGAATTGGGAAGCATCGCGAGCTTATCAAAAAAGTTTGTTGTTGTTAATTTTTGTTATTTGTTTGCTTATAAGTTAAATAAAACAAATACATATACACATACATTTTATAAAATATGTTTTTCAAATTGGATTAGAGAGTGTTGCACTTTTTGACAAGATATTGTCAAAAAGTCAGTAATAAATTTAAAAGTTCTGTCTTCAAGTTTTCATTGAACCATGTCTTGTCATTTTGCCTTGCTGGGCATACAGCTGTCCAGGTTATGTATAATAGCCGAACATTTTTTCAAAGTTTGCAGATCTACTGTACAAGCTCACAACACCCAACAGTTTTGAAAGACGTAACTAATCACTTTGCACACAAATCTTCTGGCTCAAACTCTTTTCAAATGGGGTCTGTGGGCAAATACATGAGGGGTCCTTGACATGAAAATGTCTGTGGACCACTGCTATACACAACAATACTAAACTGCACAAATAGGCAGAAGAATTATGGAGAAATTGGGATGTATGACAATGTTAAAAGAGCTGGACTCAATCATGTGAAGTTATTGATACATGCCATGTGCCACTGTCCACTGGGCAATCATTGTGCTCCCATTTTGACACAACACATGGACGGACAGTAAGTGGAAAATTACAAACACCGGTGTCCCATCCAAGTGTGAAGCATCTTACAGTACCAAGCCTGGAGCCTTGGACCAACCTGCTCATCAAAGACAGAGGGGGATTTACCCTGGCCAACACACACACACACACCCACCCACCCACCCACACACACACACACACGCGCGCGCACACATGCTCACACAGGTCTAATTATGTCCCAGCTGTGGATGGTTGCGTGATACAGCTAGACAACAATTAATGTGGAGAAGAGGCAGGACATGTTGACCTACTAAACAGAGAGAGAGAGAGAGAGAGAGAGAGAGAGAGAGAGAGAGAGAGAGAGAAGAGAGAGAGAGAAGAGAGAGAGAGAGAGAGAGAGAGAGAGAGAGAGAGAGAGAGAGAGAGAGAGAGAGAGAGAGAAGAGAGAGAGAGAGAGAGAGAGAGAGAGAGAGAGAGAGAGAGAGAGAGAGAGAGAGAGAGAGAAAACGGAGAGATGTATACCGAGAGACCACGAGAGAACAACAACCTCATATAACTGCTAACAGGTTGCAGTGCATGTGCCAGCTCTCTGACATGCCTCACTGTATGTTCTCAGCCTCCAGCTTAAAACATCTGACATTGAAGTATCACACAGCAACCTTTAACAACCAGCAAATGCCTGGAGTGCTGCATGCACTGTCATCCCTCAGCTTTTGTTGGAGAGATGTGAGTTAAGGTCAGCGTAATCAGTCCTGACAGGGCCCCCATATGAAAGACAAAAATCTACTCTAAACAGAGTTCCCATATGTTATTTCTATAATCTTGGACAGCTCCGATAATATTTTGTGAACATGAACAGTTCTTAACCTCACCTTAACCCTAGCCCAGCCCCTTACCAAGAACCGCCCACACCCACCAAAAAATAATAATTTGAAGATCAATTTTGTGGGTTCATAGAAAACAGTGTTTGAGCCTTTACTGCATTATCCTCTACTGTATTGTATTGTACCACTACAACGGTTGTGTACCACAAAATGGGCTTAAATGCCCACAAACATCTCTCTTGGTATTATATATATATATATATATATATACGGTATATTCATGAAGTGACCTTGCAATCCAGTATCCAGGGAGATTTATTTTGTTTCTCGATTGGAAAATGTAGGTAAGTTCATTATGCTAATCACATGTTAAAGCTTTGTCATTAGAGCAATGCCCCTGAGAGGTTGTCAGTTCATAAATAGGCCTACAGTAGGGGAGGCATGCGTTAATCCGACAGACCTTTTCTCCGACTATGTGGCATCCGCGTGCGGTTAGGGTTAGGGTGCGGGTTTGGTACTGCACCCCTACAGTAGGCATTACAATGCAATTCACATACAATGTATTGTATGTACTGTATGTATTGTATCTCTTCTCTTACTGATGAATTGAGTACAATGGACCACAATGGAAACAAGCCCCTGGGATTTTTTTCTGTTATCCTTTTAGCATAATCTTTGACTGTACTACTGTACTGTTAACAATCTTCTTAATAAAGTAATCAATCAATCAATACTCTTATGTACATCTCTCAGTATTAAATGATAGTGGGGATTCCACAGCTTCTGAATGATAACTCATAGTATTGGTCATCTGATAGATCTGTCATAAACATCTTTATATATGATCTCTTATATATCAGTCAATTTACTGTACTGTATATACCTCAAACGTACAGTCTCGACTCACAACCACAAGGTGTGCCATTTGTTGTACAGTATGTACGCATGTGAATAGTAATCCATTCACACATTCACTGTCAGTTTGTAAATATGTAGTTTTGTGTGCATTGTTTGTTTATCCCTAGCCAAACTGCAAAATGATCAAACATGTTTATGTTTCCAGCATAATCTCTTTGAACTTTACAATCCTATCCTATATTAAAATTGGCTTAAGGGAGGGCCGGCTGGCGGGCACTCATGTCACCATGACTCAGCCATAACCAAATAAGGAGTTCCCAATGCAGTTACGCCCAAATATGGAGTGTGTTGTCTAACCTCAGTTTGTCATCATGGCATCTGGCCCAAACAAATCAGTCAGCTCCATATATGGCCACATATCAGCATGCCCATATATGGGTATAGGCTACTGATAACATCAGGCATCTCCATATTTGGGTATAAAAGGGACAGGAACTGACAGTTACAGAGATCTCCATATATGGGCATATCAATTGGATCGGTGGTGCGGCGTAGGTGTGATAGCGGCCCGAACTCTAGATGCCTATATTAAAATTGGCTAATGGGAGGGCCGGAGGGCGGGCAGGTGTACCTATGACTCGGACATAACCATATACTGTATAGGCTGGCCTGCGGCCCATCACTATGACTCTATATGTGGCATTTATATTGATGACTTCAGGGCACTCCATGGACATATGGACATAAAAGGGATCGACAGATACAGAGATCTCTGTTCTCTCTGAACTGCCCATATATTATATGGGCATTTTGGTCGGATTGGCGGTGCAAACCGAACCTCTAGTAAAAAAAATCCCCATTTTTTTTTCACAAACTGCACTAACCATTTTCATGGCTCAAACTGAAAATGAAGCATCACTTTTTCAGTGCGATGATGACTAATGTACTGTGTGTTGGCATGGCTAAAGCCTAAATTACACTTCACTGTGTTGTGTCGTATTTCTCACTTGAAAATCTTTTTGTTTCCAGCGAGCGACACCGTCATCCGATGAACCAATTAGGCTTAAGCCTAATCACCTGTCTGTGATTCAGACATTTTAACCACATGAACCCTAGTGTCCATATTCTTGGCTGAACATTCGGCAAAAATAGCACATCTACAAGGTTGTGAGCATATAGGTCGTCGTCGTAGATTTGGTAGAGGGGGAAAAGCAGGGGGCCTAGTATAAAGCCCAGGGGGTCTCCGGTTAATGAAATATATTAGTTGTTCATTTAACGGTGGCCTCTCATCTCATGTTCCCATACTTTTTGTCTGCTTTGTCTTGACCATCCTTCTCCCTATCTCTCTGTGTGTGTGTGTGTGTGTGTGTGTGTGTGTGTGTGTGTGTGTGTGTGTGTGTGTGTGTGTGTGTGTGTGTGTGTGTGTGTGTGTGTGTGTGTGTGTGTGTGCGCTCTCTCTCTCTCTCGCTCTCCTCTCTCTGTATCTGTCTGTCTGTCTGTCAGCCTTTCTTTCTCTCTGTTGACCCAGTAGGAATGTCCTCTGGGCTGGCTCCCAGACATTGGTTGGGGAAGAATAAGAATGAGATCCAACCGCCCAATCTGACATCTCTGTGAAACAAAAGGAATGTGTCAGAGGAGGTCTGTGTTATTCTCTTTGGGCAGACTGGATGTCCTCTCTCTTCAGCCAGAGTGGTCGGGTGTGTTGATGTTTCGTTGGCAAACGGCTCACGAGGGAAACGTGAGAATGTAGCGCTCACATTGAAATGATGCATCAGAAAGTCACTGTGCAGCACTTCACACGGTGGGGATTGTCAATCATTTTAAGCTGGATGATGGAGTGATTGAATCTGGCAGTTGTGTGAATGAGCAGACTGGCTGATGAATTGCAGCAGCTAAGGCGTGAGAAAGGTTTTCATAGACAGGGTTATTTGTCCTCAATTAACAATGAGATAAGGTAAAACTGAGGTTATTCTTTACCGCTTTCCTTAAATTGTTTCAGTTAGTAAGCCGAATTCGGCAAATCTTAATCTTAGTTTGCAAACCCGTAAATAGGGAACATAATTCATAATTCATCACAGAAAAACATTAATAATTCCAAATAGCTTCTGTCGTCTGTTTGTAATTCTGCCTAAAGAAATACTTTTTTAAGCGAAGCAGATGCTTATATACAGTAGCCTACATGACGAGTGTGCACACACATTGTGTGACCCTTAGTAGACACAGTACGTGTCGCGCTTACAAACGAACCAAAATCATTTAAAAAGAAGCGTTTTCAGTGGAAATGGAGAAAGTTGTGGCACAGTAAAGTTGGAAGCTTAGAGGGAGTCATGTGCCAAACAAAAACAGATCTACAAGCTAAAAATGCCTCGCGAAACATTGTTGGCTTGTAGATTGTACACTACGGAGAGAACATTATCTGACTCTCACATGCACCATGCACATACACACTCAGGTGCCCACACAGTATTTCTGTGTTATCATCAGTCTAATCATTTCTTCATATTTATTTTGACAGTGTTTGAGGATGGTTCTGAAAAATGTTAGTTGAGGTGTGGGTACACTGAATTGTAGGTTGCGCCGTTGTTAAACCTCCAAAAATGTTCACATAATTGATCTCCCTTCTTCTACGTTCCCTTCACTGCCATCGTTTGCGTTTGTTCACCGCATCCAATTCAAACCAAGGATAATGAGTTACAAGGCAATCAAGGGCATGGTACCTCTATACCTTCAGAACATGATCCACACCCCTTCCCACACTTACTGTACATCAGCAAACAGGGCGTCTGTCTATCCCTTCCCTTACGACACCCTGGCCACGACTATCGCTCCAATCGCCCAAGGCTCTTCTCCCTCCTAACTGTGGAATGACCTCCCCTCAGTCAGGACTGCACACTCACTCCCCATTTAGTATGATAACTCTGTGAAACTCTATGAAAAATAATGGACTCTTAACAGTTTTAACAATGAAGTAATGAAAAGAAACGTGTAGACAAAACTGTGAAATCCTAAACTAGGTTGACAATTGAATTAAGATGTATCAACATGAACTAGACTGTTTATTACACAACATGAACAACAGTTCCTTTTTTCCAAGTTCTTTCAAGTAGATTAAAACTGAACAAATTGTAAAGCTGTTCATTTAATCAACATGTAACATAAATAACATGTTTTTTTTATTTCAAGTGAATAAATGCAACAACAGCTAAAACAAAAATGTTTATTTATACTAGTCCATACCCGTCGGGGGATATGAGCACCCAAAGTATGTGCAGTGTGGGTTATGCGCTGTGCACAGACAGTATATTAGGGATGGAAAGTGACTTTGTACTTGGTACCTGCAACAGTTGCAACACACACACGCGCACGCGCGCGTCCCGTCGCCACACACACACACACACACACACACACACACACACACACACACACACACACACACACACACACACACACACACACACACACACACACACACACACCCGCTCATAAACAGTTCCCCCACACACACACACACGCACACGTGTGCACACGTGCACGCACGCACGGACGCACGCACACACACACACACACACACACACGCATGACCCGTTGCGAACCCACAGCGAACACACACACACAAACACAAACACAGACACACACACACACACACACACACACACACACACACACACACACACACACACAAGGCCAGAACGGCACGCGCACTCGTCCCGTCGCCGACCCGTCACACCTGGATTAGAACATTGTGTGTGTGAATCTGTCTGCTTGTGGCATGAAGATGATATCCAAAACGCCTGTGTGAGTGTACACGGCCTGTAAATTAAAGTACTTTATAAGCGGCAGACGGCAATAGTCTAACAGAGTGGGTCTATGGATTCGACACATGCGCAGTTCGATCATTCATCCCATAGCTTGGGGGGCCATAACCATGGCGACGGCTGTAAGCATGGTGACGACACCTCCCATAGCCCAAATTCTTTTACATAAAACGCTAATAAACAGCTGACATTTGGGGAAATTGAAAGACGGGCGTTGCTGTTCCGTGCACATGCTAATGGTCAATGGCCGTGTGCAAATGCAGATCAATTGCTCCAGCCACTGAGGAGAACCGGGCAGAATAGATTTTGGGGACAGACAGATTTGTTAAATTATTGGAGGATTATTGGAGGATAGACTTGTGAGTATGGCAATTTATTTAATTTTCCATCATTCAAAATGATGGAATTTTTTTTGGAGATGAGGGGTCTTCCAGTTCTTCCCACATGGTCATTGACCTCTTCACACCATTATGTTCTCTCAGGTTTTGCGTAGCATAGTACCGTGACAATGAGGTGTGGGCTTGTCCTTATTGGTCGTAGGGTTGTCATGATCATTACACTTTACTTGGCTATTAATTGTTGTACAAATAATTGCAATTAACGATTGCGATTTATTGTGTTTTTGGCATTGAACATTGGAACATAGGAAAGTTCTGTAGGCTTTGTAAACAAAAATTGCAGTGGGAAGATATGACAAATAACTGAAATATACAAAGAAATGACTGACAATGACAGCTGCCAATAATCAAAATAAAAGGCCAAAACAGGCCATAATATAATCTACAAACGCTCAACAGGTAGCAATGCTATTTTTCACCAGATGATGTTCTACAGATTCTGACAAATCTGCAAAAATAGATAAAATAATAATAAAAAAACTAAAATGGTGATTGATTACGTAATAATTGTGTCAGGCCTAGTTGGTGGTGGGACATTGTTGGATAGGCCTGAAAAGCTGAGGTTTGTGGGTGGGTTGTCTGTTGTTGCTGACATGTCGGGTTGACCTTGTAACCGAAGGAAGAGCTTGGGTGTGTCCATCACATTCTGCATCTTCCAAGTTCTGCAAGGTACTGGAGGATGTGCACTTGTGCGCGTGCCTGGGTCCGAGGGGGGGGGTTGGTTCAACCTGGGGACAGGGCTGACGGCAAAATGAAACATTCCTTCCTCATTATTTGGGTTGGCACATGGGCCTTTTCTGCTGTCAGAATGTCTTACAGCTGTTGGTCAGTGACTATTTCATTTATGGTTCCCCGCCTTTTCTCCTTAGCCTTTCTGCTAGGCTGTGTGGGTTTGTGAGGCAGACCCTGATGACAAGACCTGCACTCTGGGGTGTGGTGAGGGGTTTGCAGTCCTCTGTCCAACTTCTGTGGTCCTGTCACCACCTCAAGTCATCTTCCCCACAGCTGAGGTCCATGGGTGTGTCTCCTCCCAGATGTAGAGGCTAGAGAGTACTGTTAGAGTTACAAATGAATGTATAATAATCTCTTTATATAAATTACAAACGGATAGCACAAAATGCTGTAAATAACAGTATTTAATACAAATGTTACCACAGGGGAATAGTTATTGTGCTAAAATGTATGTTGTACTATGATGATAATAATAATTGAACAAAAACATTGAAAATAAAATTAAATGTACTACGGTATTTTGTCTACAAAAACAACTGCTAACCTTCTGGGCAGTAAGTGTGGCAGTAAGAATGACATAATGACCAGAGATTACTTTCATCTTTGTCTTGACTACATGCTTTCTGTTTGATGGCAAGTGAAGGTGAAACTCACTGACCTCACTGAACCTGTAACAAATGAACATTCTTGTTCAAATATAAAAAACCCACTATGGCCATATTTTACAGTAAAATTGTGACGAAATTGCATACTGTTGCCAAATGATCAGTTATCCAAAGATATGTTGAGTTCTGTGGATACTTGGAGTAATCAAAACATTTTGTGCATGGTCAGTTATGTTGTCCAAAATTGTTGTGCAGCATCCATCATTTTGAGATATCAAATTTCCCATTGCAATTGAGCAAAAGAGTAGGCCGTAGATCACTGGTTCTCAACATGGGGTCCGGGGACCCTCAGGGGTATTTGAGGGGGTTCCAGGGGGTCTCAACCGAAATGATTGATAGTTAGGAACCGGATAGAGTGGACTCTTGCGGTCTGTAACTCAGATAGGGTAAAATGGAACCAATTGGGTTCATGTGTACACTAAGATATCGTTTGATTAGATTTTTTGACTGTTAAACCTTAAAATACAGTTTTTAAGTACCAATGCCTGGTGAGGTTTGTGAATTGTCGAATTATGCTGATCATATGACATTTAAGCCAACAAAAAAGAAAGTGGAAACAAAGCAGTAGGGAACTTGCACCTGCAGAGTGTTGAAATTATGTGATTAAGAACAGGAAGCATAAAGAGATTAAGTGAACTCTGTGGGGTTGAATGTTGCATTGATCTGTGCTCCACGCAGTACATCTGTTCTGAATCAATAAAGATTTGCACAAAATCACAAAATTCATTACTCTGGGAGCTTCATTGTCTTCATGGACATGCTCGACTTATCATATCCATATTAAATACAGCTTGATTTCTTAAGAGAATATGACTTTTACTTGCAATTTCATGACTAAGTAATTGGACTGTCATGGTGTATACATGTGCATAAAGTAGTTTACAGTATTTTACCCTGTCTATAGAAAGTAAATGGAACCAAATGGGTCCATTTGGTTCCATTTGTACGCTCAGATATTTTATTAGATTGTTTTTACCGTTAAGCCTTAAAATGTTTTAAGTTGTAATGCCTGGTTAGTTTTTGTGGATTTTTTAATATGCTGATCATATGAAATTGGAGCCAACGAAAAAGAAAGTGGAAGAAAACCAATAGGGAACTTGCACCTGCAGGGTGTTGGCATGCACTGAATAGAACCAGGAAGAATAGAGATTAAACTACAGGGGGTTAAATGTTGCATTGATCTGTGCTCCACACAATCCATCTGCAATAAATAAAAATCACAACTCTGGGAGCTTCATTGTCTTCATGGACATGTTTGATTTATCATATCCATATTAAATACAGCTTGATTTCTGAAGAGAATACAATTTTTACTCACAAATAAGTAATTGGACTGTCATGGTATATGCAATCCCCCGCGGGATCAATAAAGGTGTCTATCTATTAAACTCATTTACAGTATGACCCTTTTGTCTTTAGGAAAGTTGTCTACTAAGTCAGTGAATTCTAGTGGTTGGATATTATGTGGAGTGTCAGTGAATAATAATGTGGATACAAAGTGAATATTATGTGGATACTAAGTCAGTGAATAATGTGGATACTAAGTGAATATTATGTGGATACTAAGTCAGTGAATACTATGTGGATACTAAATCAGAAACTAGAACAGTGCTCTCCATAGAGCACAGATCTCCACCAGCTGTTATTCTTAAAATAAGCTTGTAAATTAGCTGTGTTCTTTCTTACTTGATTCACTGTGTGAACTTTTATGTCTTGTTGGAAGGGGCGGGGGGCAGCATCTATAGCAGGGCATCGTCTCTTCGTATGCTACAGTAAATATAAAACAACTGGCATGTGCACCTTCACCACAGGTTCCTTCACTGTTTTCTTTCAATACTGGCCTGAAAAAAACATCTATCAGGAAACCACAAGGGGATCCATCCATCCATGTAATCCCCCATCTGGTCCTTGGTCTGCCACAAGGTCTCCTCCCAGTGGGACATGCAGCGAGGACCTCCCTAGGGGGACGATCCATCCATCCATCCATCCATCCATCCATCTTCAACCGCTTATCCGGAGTCGGGTCAGGGGGGCAACAGTTTCAGCAGAGAGCTCCAGACTTCCCTTTCCTGAGCAACATTAGCCTCTCAGTGAGACATAGAGCGAGGACCTCCCTAGGGAGACACTCGGGAGGCATCCATAGTAGATGCCCAAACCACCTAAGCTGGCTCCTTTCCATGTGAAGGAGCAGCGGCTCTACTACGAGTCTCTTTCAGGGGACTGAACTTCCCACCCTATCTCTAAAGGCCAAACCGCACCAATGCAACTAGTCGCAACTCCTTGCAACAAAACAGTTAAAGGCCAATGCACCAATGCAACTCCTTGCAACTGCCACTTCACTGCACTTCACTCCCTCTGCACTGTCCCAGACTTCCATGCAATGTTGAGAGACGTATCAACCAAGACAGCCTCTCAACACCCAGAGCCTTCAGCATTTCTGGACGAATCTCATCAACCCCCGGGGCTTTGCCACTGTGGAGTTGCTACCTCAGTCAGTGACTTCCTTCGGGGAGATTGACGCCGAGCCGATCCCCCATCATCCTCAGGCTCTGCCCCTGTCAGGGAGGGTGGGTTCTGATGTCATTGGGTTTAGGAGTTCCTCACAGTGTTCCTTCCACCGCCCTACGACTTCCTCACTTGAAGACAGCAGAGTCCCATCCTTGCTGTACTCGGCTTGGAGTTCCTCTCTTCCCCCTCCTGAGGTGTCGTATGGTCTTCCAGAACAACTTTGGTGCCGCCCGAAAGTCCTTCTCCATGGATTTCCCGAACTCCTCCCACCACATGGGGAGGTAAATGTAAATTCCCATCGAAAGGAGGTGTCTTTCACTGCCACCGTTTTCCCGTTTTCTCCTTTGTACATACAGTATAGTGTTTATATTATTGTTATTTTTTGTAAGCTATTTTGATGAATTGAATACATAGACCACAATGGAAACAAGTCCCCAGGACGTTTTTGTGTTATCCTTTTAGCCTTAATGCCTTACTGTACACACGTGTGCTGGGCAGGGGTAATGTTGTGCAGGCACGAAAAACATAAAATAACATAGTTGTTGTTCATGGATTGTAAAAGATATTTGGTTAATGTCTTTTTTGATCCAATGGCAGTTTTGGTGCTGAGTGGTCCAGCGGTTTGCAAGGTTAGTTGGTCGCTGTGTGTGTGTGTGTGTGTGTGTGTGCGTGTGTGTGTGTGTGTGTGTGTGTGGGGGGGGGGGGGGGGGGGGGGGGGGTTGCTGGGCAGGGATAATGTTGTGCAGGCACGAAAAACAGAAAATAACATAGTTGTTGTTCATGGATTGTAAAAGATATTTGGTTAATGTCTTCTTTGATGCAATGGCAGTTTTGGCACTGACTGGTCCAGCGGTTTACTAGGTTAGCTCCAGACTCACGCACACGCTCACAGACATACAGTGGCAAAAACATCAACTCAGCCTTTGTGGCCTGGCAGAGATAATTATTTGTGGAAATGGTGTCACAAAATTAGTATGACACCATTTCAACAATTGGTGTTGTGCAAAATAATGAGTGCTCGCCACTCAGCTGCAAACAAGGCATAAACAAAATATCCAAGGTGATTATCATATTTAAGACGACTTGGCCAGTCAGAGTTGGTTAGCCATAATGGGAGAAAAGACACAGACATTAGTGTAAGTAATTTGAAGTTAAAAAAAATACGTCAAATGCTCATTTATGTCATGGTATGTCAACATAATAGGATAGAATTTACAACAAAGCCTCAAAAGTATTGTGGTCTAAAAACTGCTCGTTTACATGGATTGTAATTTTATCTCAACTGTAACTTAACAGTAAAATCATCAGTGTTAAATTGGACACTCTCACTCTAAATTAACACTGAGGATTTCAATGTGTGTGTATCACCATTGAAGTATTCCCCCCCCCCCCCCTGCATGCCATCCCTGGTTCCAGTGGTAAGACATAACTCCAGCATTACCTCAGAGATACTGAGGAGCCTCTGACCAGAACCCACTGTAAAACCCTGCGTGGTAATTAACACAGTGTTTCCCAAATAGTGTGTCGTGACCCATTTTGAGTAAATATCCCCTTTCTTTTTACATATGTGACCAAATGGACACTAGTAATACTTTTGTATAAATCCTAGTGTGACTATACGCCATTCTCTTTAAGGGGAGAGACCCTAAACCAACTATGCATTTACTGTTACTGTTGTAACCAAATATCCCCACACAAGTTAGGTATTCTATTAAACAACAGAGAGACGGACAGAGGCTTTTGTGTGAACAATCAAGTACCAGTTTTATTTAAATGACACTTTGTGACTGTCAACACTGCACACTAGAAGTGGGGAAGGGGTAAGCAACTGTCATCAACGTGAGGTACCATAAATGAATACTTAAATTAATACTCTACAAAAGCTGGATACAAGCAGCGAGGCACTTGAGCATAGCAACAACTTACTAAAATAAAATGGAGGAAAAAGTACAGTGGCTGCCCTGCTGCCCACGGCCCTGTGCGTCACCATTTCAGCCTAAAATTTACAAAAACACCAATCAATAACCAAGCATATACAACACATCATCATTACATTACTACAATTATACTGGCAAGCCCAACTACCTCCTAGGCCTGAGACACGTATACCCAACAAGTAAGAACCTGGGCTGACCAAGATCTGTTCGTCTGGCACTCTATAATACAACACAGAAAATAGTATTACTTCAACAACACAGAAACAGTATATAGGTCAAATCACATAAACCACATTGTCGGGTGGATGCATTTAAAGTAAAACCATAACCCACACATGAGCATTAAACCTTGAAACTCCTACCTCTGCTCTGCTAATACAGTGTGTGGGTTCTGGGTCCAACACAGTCCTGCTGTACAGCACCACAAGAGATTATAGAAGTGCAGTAACAGCAATAAGTAGCGGTAAGCAGCAGTAAGTAAGTATCTAAACTCATAAAACAAACAAATGAAATGCATAACCCGAAATGTCTGAGCCATTTGTAACATACCTCTTAGTTATTTTTTTTTACATAACAAAATGCAGGAAAGAAAAACAGGGTTCGATTGAAAAGTAGGCATGCAATTTGTAATTTTCATGCAAAAAAATGTGACTGTCTGCAAGGGCCTTGCAGCAGCCATATTCTGGGGGGAACATTAGCCAAAAATGGCAGATCTACGTGAGCTAGTAGATCTGCTATTGATTTGCTGTAGACGGAAAAAAAAGCGGTCCACGTACAGAGCCACCTCAGGTCCAGTTTAATAAGTCTAGTAGATTTAAGTGGTTAACACTGCACCTTCCATCTGTCCTGCAAAAGCTGGCAAGCGGATTCCTGTTTTTTCCCCCCAATATAAATGTACTCAAATGATGGCACTTGTGCTGGGGTCAGTGATGTTTAGTTGCATCCCTATTTTGGGATAGGTGAAAAACAAAAAAAACAAAAACAGAAGAATCCCGAAAAAATTCAAGAATTCAAAACATTTCAAAAATTCAAAGAATAGCAACAATAGCAGATCTGCAAGATCACAACACATCGCATTGCAACGTACAAAGTAGGGCTTAAAAGCATGCCACAGTCAGCAGGTGAAAACACGAGGGGGGGCTAAACACCTGCCTAGTTTACATTGCAGACTGTGTAAAAACAGGCAAACAAATAATGCAATAATCACCTCCCTATCAAAGTTTTAAGAGGTGAAGTCAACCTCACCACAGCCCCAGCAGTTGGTCGACGTGCATACACGCACGTACGGCACGCGCACACACACAAACTAATACACGAACCCTTTCCCTCACACTCCATCTGTCTCTCTGTATCGCTCACACACGTACACACAGTCACATATAATCACGCCTTCAGACTTGGCCACCCAACAGACTCATCTAGCTAATAAAGATTTTGGGCTGTTGCCCAGAGAGTGTTATGTGAGTGCTATGTGTGCAGAGTAAACAGATCTCTAACAACAATAACAAGCCAGTTGTGAAAGACTTTGATTTTTACTAATAGGCCTAAGCCATATTAGCTGGTGACACTATTGACGTCGGAGAAAATGTTGGGTGATTGCTTAACCACTCGAACCCTGCAGCATCCATATTCTGGGGGGAATATTTGGCAAAAATAGCCGATTTACAAGCTCACAACGCATCGCTTTGCGAAGCGTTGTGAGCTTGCAGATCGGCTATGGCGAAGAGATTTGGTGTAGACGGAAAAAAGAGGTCTTAGCCATGTTCTGGCGGGGAACATTAGCGGAGCTACAAGCTCAAAACGTGTCGCAAGGCGATGTGTTGTGAGCTTGTAGATCTGCGATTTGGTATGGAAAATAAACGGTCCAAGTACAGTTGTGACTCAGGTCCATTTTTACTAGGAATAGAGGGTTTAAGTGGTGAAGGCAGACATGGAGGGTTCAAGTCAGGTCTGGTGTCACACAGCCTCAACAGAACATGAACACACACATACAGTACACATGTACATATGTGCAAGTGCACACTTACAGTACATGTACACACGCGTATGCACACACATACACTAACACACAACGGATTAATGCATGTACACACACTCATCTCATAGATCCACATTAAACACCCACAAGCGCACACACGCAACAACAAACAGATGCACAGGCGCAGATGCCAATTAGCAGGCAGACTCAGACAGACACAGATACACGCACGCGCGCACATATGCACACACGCGCATTGTTGCCAGGGTCAGGGCACCGCATCTCACCACACAGTCTCCTTGGATTGAAGGAGAGCTGAAATAATGTTCACACTGACAAAGAACAAACACTGAGGTCCATCCAAAGAATGAGCAGGGAAAACAGCAGGCGAGCAGCACAACTAGTGAGGTGGAAAAGTATTCCTCACACAAAGACTCACTACAAAACACTCTGGCATGCTGGAGACTACCAGTGGTGGACAAAAAATGCTTGAGTAAATACTCAAGTGTTCAAGAGAACAAATTAAGAAAGTGCATTTTCCTTATAATATCAATGTATTAATGTATTGAAAAAATATTGAAGTGGCAATTTTAAGTGGTTAATTAATAATGTACTTAGTTTGGGTATCCCTTGGGGAGTCCCTTCCTAGAAATCTACAGTAGTATTTCAAAAGTAGCCTACAATATTTCTATTTGAAATGTAGTGGAGTGAAAGTCATGAGCAAAAAAAAAAGTACTTACAACAGTACTCAAGTAAATGTACTTAGTTACTGTCCACCACTGGAGACTGCAAGATGTAGCCACAAAACCCTGGCACTGGTACCACATAAAAACAATAACTGTTGATCTTTGGAGGTCGGAGAAATAAGGGAGAAAATCCATCAGCCTCCATGCGTTTTAATGCAAAGCAGTAAAATTACAATGTCTGTCTAGAAATATCTGCTGTGCCCCTCTTTTCCTAATCCTGGAGAGGAGAGCCAATATTAATACACCTCTTAAAACACCAAGGGAAATGTTATTTCATCTGGATATCGTGCGTGCGTGCGTGCGTGCGTGCGTGTGTGCGTGTGCACGTGCGCACGTGCACATGTGTGTGCGTGTGCATGCGATTTTATAAGCATGTCAGTGTGGTGTTTCAATGCAGCATCATGACATGTGCATGTTGTGTGTGCGTGCATGCGCACATATTTGGACAATATGTGGGTGTCTGCCTTTGTCTCTGTGTCTGTACATAATTACATCTAGTAACATTCTCAATGACCCAAACAAGCCAGGTTTTTAAAACCACACACATACACTAGAATGTGTCGTTTGTTTTGATTTGCTTGAATTCAGACCCCCAGTATGAGTGCTGACATACAGAACAGGAGCTGAGCACGCTGGAACCGGACCAAAAGAAAAACACTCGCACACCTTCATGAACCCCACTGGACACGCATTCATCATATTTGACACTTCTCAGTAATAGTGAGCTTGATTTAACAGGATTTTGACACCTTAAAAATACTTTCAAATATAGTGTTATGTTATATATAGTTCTAATATGCTGTGGGGCGAGTGCTTCTTAATACAAATAATTAGTCATAACGTTCTTGCAGGTATTTTCCATAGATGACTAATAAGTGTTGTTGTTTCCTTGATACATAGGCCGCCCTACACAGTAAAATCCTCAGCGTTAATATATCCATTTGTAACTCTGAGTGTACAAATGTAACCAAAAGGACATGTACATTACTCCAACTTGATAAATGATGTCAGATGACGTGGTATTGAAGTGGTCTACACCAGGGTAGACCACTTGTCTTCAACACCTGTCTTCAACAGGGGGTCCGGGACCCCTAGGTGATCCTCAGAGTTTGGGCCGCCAAATTTGTGTGATAGGATCATTATTTTACATGAACTGCTTGAACCCTAGCATGCCTATTCTGAGAACTTACAGTATAAGGAAAAATAGCCGATCTACAAGCTCACAACGCCTCACAGCATGAGGCGTTGTGAGCTTGTAGATCAGCTATTTTCTGAAATCTACATTGAAGACCCCTGGTCTACACGTCCACCTTTGGAGTCATATCGGCCTCTGTTTACTGAGGATTATGGAGTTTACACATGCTATGTTGTGGGAGTAAAGATGATGCTGTGTATTACAAGAGATTAGGTCTACAGTATATAGAGTCTAGACCAATTTGTGTTAGGATTATATGCCTGGGAGCAATACTTTGCTTAAGCCTGCTTAATTGCCTGCTTTGCTTAATTGTACCCCTTTCTTCCCTATTTAGTCATGCCAATGCCAATTCTCAAATTCTCCACACATTTTTGTGTAGTCATGTCACTGTTGCCCTTACTGGCTCACCTGCCAGTGAGGAGCCCCTACCGGGAGGACGTAGCACCTCCGTCCTACTCCTCCAATTCGAGTTGCTGGTGCTGCAACAAAGATTGTCCTGCTTGCCTGGCTTCCCTCCCATAAACACGCACAATTTTGTTCGTATAGATACTTAGGCAAGCCCAGAGGCACCGTGGAGGATTTTAACCCGTAGTATTTGCCATGGCAACTCTCACTGTAAAATCATACTGGTGGTGAGTTGGGGCAAAATCTGATGTGTCACCTGTTTGATGCAACGGGACTCCCCAGTTGCAGCATTTTTCAACGCTCCCAATAGTCCCATCCACTGGGGGAATGTGCCGAAGTGCCGTTCTCACTCCCAACTCGTAATGCTGTAGGTTGACACGTCCGCTAAAACATTGAAAACGAGTCAGAAGTGGTTGAAGCCTGCCCTGCCCCACGGCCCTTACCCTAACACTGAGTCTATATCACACCCCCAGACCATCAACACTCACATACATTTTTGGATTGTATTTTTCATTTAGTTGGAAAAGCATGTTTGGTGTGCGTGCACGCGTGCTTGCTTGCCTGCGTGCTTGCGTGTGTGCGTGTGTGCTTGCGTGTGTGTCTCCAAATGTATAGTATACAAGACAGGACAAACCCTAAACAGTTCTCAGGGTTTCTTCTGGGAAAACCCTGTGCAAAGAATTATATAAACAATGCTGATTTTGATTTTATTTGAACAGCATAGCCACGGTCACCAGTGGTGGAGCAGAAATCATCTGTGTCTCCACTTCCAAACACACAGGCAGGTAATTTTAGACCCTGGGGGAACAAATTTGCCGGTTTCACCCACTCAGGTCAATCAAGGGAGTTGGGGGAGGAGGGATGAAGACGGAGAGATAGAATGATGAAGGGAATGAATGTGAAGGAGATACAGAGTGCTGAGTGCATGAAGTGAGAAGTGAGAGACAGAGTGAACAAGCTGTGTGTGTGTGTGTGTGTGTGTGTGTGTGTGTGTGTGTGTGTGTGTGTGTGTGTGTGTGTGTGTGTGTGTGTGTGTGTGTGTGTGTGTGTGTGTGTGTGTGTGTGTGTGTGTGTGTGTGTGTGTGTGTGTGTGTGTGTGTGTGTGTGTGTGTGAGCGCTGGAGAGAGGAAAAGTCAAACACAGGGAAAAGGGCCCCGGAAAAGACAGAGTACACAGACTCCCAGACAGACCTTCTTCTAGACGGCTCTGCCTCCTACAGAGCCACACCATAGAAAGAAAATGAGAAATGAATCTGTCGGTGTTCCCACTGGTGGTCCCTGTTGCCCCCCCCCCCCCCCCCCTCTTCATTTAATTACCTGGGTAGGAGTCAGATCAGAGCAACTGCACAGCACTAGGCCTCTATCAGAAAACAGAAACAATAACAAATACCACATTAAGAGGATGAGAGAGAGAGAGAGAGAGAGAGAGAGAGAGAGAGAGAGAGAGAGAGAGAGAGAGAGAGAG